>NW_019416398.1:118483-161634 GCF_000390285.2 Anoplophora glabripennis | reverse complement strand
GTTTTTTCAATCTCACGGCTTTGTTATTGCAAATTTCGTAATCGGACCACCGCCATTTTGTAGCTATTTTTATTACGAATAAAATCATGTCCTAAGCATTTTTTCGTACAAAGTCATCCCGCTGAGTTATTTAAAGAAAACTACTAAAAAAAATTTTTCACGATTAAATTGTTAATAACTTTTTTTCCTGATAAAATACTTTGTCAGCAAATTAGCCTGTTATTGTACTCATCATTTAAAGTAGACCTATGTAGTTATTTCCGGGTTATCAAGGTTTGACACAGGCCGAACCTCCACCAACTAGACTATTAGGAATAATTCCAAGACCACACAGGGTTCATTATTAGCTATGTTTATTACGGCTGCGCAATGATAAGCTGCGGCTGTATACCGGGTGTCCTATTAGGTCATCGACCGTCTGTATCTCGGAAACTATTTGTTCTGTATATTTCGGGGACAAATTTGATGACTAATATGGCCACTAGAAATTCAATAAAATTATTTTTAGCTTCTAATTTTGGCCGCTAGAGGGCGCATATCTAAAATAAAAGTAAAAATATGCATTTTTTAAAAATCAAATGGAGAGATAGGTACAAGTTAATGTTTTCGGGATCTTCATTCCATTCTTCAAAATTTTTGTTGAAAATATTTCCTACGACAAGAAGTACGATAACTCTGGATTAAGTAAACGATTTCAATTATTAAGTTGGGCTTGTTGAAAAGACAATTGATTGCTTGATGCACATTAGAAATAGATAAAAAGTACTTTAAGAAAATCAATTCTAATTTTGACGTTTGACAAAGATTTTTTATAGTAACATACACGCTCTGACTCATCCTGTATAAATATGACTATCTAAATAATATTTTTATGTTCTTTTCCTCATTTAATCTAAATGAAGGTCATTTTCTACGTGCGAAGAAAGTCACACTTCCAATTAACTCAGATTAAAAAAGTCCTCTTGCACATGCAGGATTACTGTGTTCGCTCATGCAAACAATTCACTGCAATGTTAAATTACACGAAAAATAATGACATCAAAATAAAAGTAAACGAATTGCCTACGTTGTCAGACGAAAGTAAATCGTAAAAATGAGATGTTATTAATTGAACAATAAAAGCTGAGCTGACCCTTCGGTAATGGACAGCTTGTGAGAGAAAATTATTTTAGAACGTTGCTAAACGAGTGTTTTCTGAGCACAAGCTGCAAGGTCATTAATTTCTAAATGGCAATGCCGCAAATAAAATCCGGAAGCTATCCTAAAACAATAATCCTACCCTTATCAACCTTCGAATAGACTCGCCAATAAAACGAGCTCCGATGCGATGGCCCCACCGTTATTGTATACAGGAGCAAGGGTGAAATTAGTCAATTTAGTTCCCTGATAAATGAAATAGCAGTTCCAGTTGAGGCATTGTTTCAACGGATTAATACGTGGGCACTGAACGTAAATGCACCACTTCAAATAAATAGTATCAATTGTGAGGGAATATTCGGTTTATTTTCCCCTCTTTAGGAAATAAGGAATTTATTGGTGATATGTTTGTGATATCTTTCCTGTCTTGAATTATGCTTAATCTCCTCTGGAAAAATCTGGTAAATGTAGGGAAACTGATGTCGAATGAGAGTGTAAATTGAAATTAACATACTTAGGGCATAATCACATCGTCTTTGAAATAGCACCGGTGTTACTAAAGTTAAAATTTAGTTGCAACGTTGTCGATCTGCTTCGTTCAATCCAACCACATTCGTTCTCGAAGTGCTAGACACATCCTCAAAAAGCTCAAGTAGATCATTTCGAAGAAATTCGAGATACTGAAAACTATTCTTTCTATACGGCAATTGTGAACGTCAACAATCTCTGCCCAAACAATCTAAGAAAAACATTGCTGCAAATGTATTTCATTCAATCATATGCGGATTTTCAAGTTCCCAGGCATGTGCGTTATGAAAATATTGGTACCATAACATCCAAACGTAGCTTCACCTGTAATTAACACATCAGACGTAAATCGAGGATTTTCGACATTTTATTGTAACCATTCACAAGATCTAACCTGTAACAAATAGTCCAACGGTAATAATTCTTAAACTCATTGTACAAGATAGGGATTTGATTGGGACAGTCCAGGCACTTGTCGATCGATTTTTCTTATACTATTCTACGATTTTTTTCCCATAATATTTAAAATTTGTTCCTCGGCTTCATCCTTTTTACAATTCAGTAGCAAATTTCCTGTTCCACACCCCGTTGATCTATCCCTGTAAAGATAGTAGTGTTAGGCACATGTCTACTGGGAAAATGTACTGCATACAAGCGAGAAGTTCCTGCATGCATTTTGTCTCGCTTCTAATAATTCCGACCTGCTATACGCACAGGCCACTTATAAGACTGATGGTAGACGCAGCAAAGAAATTGAAAAACGGTAAAGCCCCAGGAATAGATGGAATACCTGCGGAAGGAGTCAAGGTAATGGTAGGGGCAGCAGGAGATATGGTGCTTAGAGTAATGAAGCGATTATACGAAGTGGCCTGATTCCCAGATATTTGAAAGAAAGCTAGATTAGTTTTAATAGAGAAGACTGGAGGCGATAGGGAGTACAGACCTCTCTGCCTAATAAACACTTTAGGGAAACTGTATGAGCAGGTTATTAAAAACAGACTAGTAGAGGAGTTTGAAAGTAAAAACTTGATATCAGACGACCGATATGGATTCCGCAAGGGATAGTCTACTGTGTGTAGGGCTTATAGGACCGTATCATATGAGGTGGCCATGGTCGTGGCAGGATTAGTCCCTATAGGCTTGATAGCAGATAAATATCTGCATTTATGCTTTTACGCATTACCTATTTTGATATACAGAAACAAACTATTTAAACTGATTAATTCGATTGATTTTAATTAAACCAATTAAACTGATTGCGCAAATAAATAAAATTTCAAGATAAATAATGTGCAAAGCAGGAAATCTCTTAAAGTTTCTTCATATTTCCTTTATTTATAAAGTGGAAGCTTTTCCACCTTTAATTAAAAATGTTTCTCTGGAAAATATTAATTTTAATTATTCTGAAAAATATGAACTTAATTTTCATAATAATGCTGGGTATAACGCAACTTAAATTCAGTTCTAGTTATCATTAAATTGTAGCTCGGGAAAGGAAATACGCATTTGTCTAGTTTTCCGTCAGAATAAAACCACTTTTGTTTCATATAACGTAGAATCACGGCGCTATAGAGAATAGGAGTTTTATCATTCTATTTCTCGCAGACACTTTGCTTTGTTATCGTAAGCATTTCTCCAGTTAGTTGATGTCTATTTTGTTTCCAGCCCCAGTAACGTCGGGCCAAACTGTTTGTTTTCCCCAAGAGATAACCCATTCATTATTTTCATATATACTATAAAGTACGGGTATTTATATATCAGGAGCTTGTGGGCTCTTATTTATAGAAAACATAATTTTAAAAACTGCATAATTATTTCGTCCAATAGTTTGAAGATGCTTTACAGGTTGCCGTTTAGTGACTAAATTCAAATTTCAACCATTGCTGATCACAGTTTTTAGCCCTCACGTCTGCAAAATAACTACACATAAGCATTCGAGAAGAAAACTCAGATTAGATGTGTGACGATACATTTATTATCTGGCCTCATGGATATAACAGAAGGATTACTGAACCACATCAATGGAATATATTTGGATTTCTTGTTTATCGGTCTTATAAAAGTACCAAATTGGGACAAATTTGGCACATGTGCAGGCTCCTCGTAAATCAAGTAAAGGTAGAAAAAAGTGTAACTGGGTCAATTTTCGAATAAATATGAATGGTGAAAACCACATCCCGAAGTCTTGGTTCGTTCAAAAGATACGAGGCGTTTTTCATTTTAGGCCATTATTCTGTAATGTACATCTGCTCTTATAAAAAATCGCTGCAGTTTTTAATACACGTGTGCAAGATTTAGAAGCAGGTATCCAAAAAAACTGTACAAAATGTGTCAAAACTACACACAAGCTGTTGCCAAATCGAACAGGAAAACTTCAGGTTTCTTTTTTAAATACAGTACTTGAAATGAGTAGATTTAGGATATAATTATAAACACGGTAGTGACACCCTGCATACCCTGCACAAGGTGTCTCAAAAGAAAGTTTACATCTGTTAACCTTACTGCGCAAACGCAACAAATCTGAGGTGTGGGGGAGTATGTCAATCGACTGCCTGGCTTCTAGGAATTTAGTGGCTATGGAGCGTTTCTCGGGAGCGGGCCGCGCGTTCTGTGTGTGACAATTTTACAAAAACGCTGATTCAACGACTATAGCACGGATAAAATTTTGCAATCATAGTGGTTTGCGTAACTTAAATGATGCGTCAAGCGTTTCTCTCATTCGAAAATGGATCAAGAAGTTTGAAGAGTTCAACAATGGATAAACCGAAATCCGGGCCACCAAGGTCATCAAGAACGAACGAATCCGTGGATAGTGTTAATCAATCTGTTCGTGAAAATCCGAACCTTTCCATTTGTAAGCGCGCAAGTGCTTTAAATCTGCATACCTGTAGATCATCACTACACAAATTTGCACAAACATTTAAAACTATACCCCTACAAAATCCAGTTGGTGCAAGAATTAAAACCTCAGGAATCCAGTCATAGGCTTCAATTCGTTAACTAAGTGACAGAGCGCTTTTCAACATTTAACAACATCTTGTTTTCGGATAAGGCTTATTTTCATCTCAACGGGCATGTGCACACGCAGAATTGCCGTTACTGAAGCAGAGAAAATCCGAAACACAAGCATCAGAACCCCCTACATTCGCCTAAAGTATGGGCCATGGCGCGAGGAATAATTGGCCCGTACTTTTTTTAAGACGAAAGGAGACGCACAGTTACAGTAAATTCGGAAAGTTACGTGAAGATGTTAGATGACTTTTTTGCACCTGAACTGCAGAACTTTCCTGGAACATGGTTTCAGTAAGACGGAGCCACGTCACACACATCCAATACCCAATACGTCTCTGCCACGAATTCGTGAAATTTTCCCTGGAAAATTAATATCCAGGAAAGGTGACATAAACTGGCCCCCACGTAGTCCTCACTTAAGCCCTATGGGCTTTTTCCTTTGGGGATATCTCAAATCTGCACGTGCACGTCAATAATCCGTCATCTCTGACGCAGTTGAGAGAAAATATTCGTTACAAAATGGCAGCTATCACGGAGTCTACATGCCGAGCCGTCATACGTCATGAGAAATTTTGCTGTTTGTTTAAATGAGTGTCGTGAGTGTGATGGTTTATATTTAGATGGCATTATTTTTAAGAAGTACATTCCTAAACTGTATATTATAATAATTAATAAATATTTTATCGAAAGATATCAACTTTTCTTTTATATGTGTACATGAAATATAAACTTTCTTTTGAGACATCTTGTATTAAAAAAGTATTTTTTTATTTCATAGACTACATTCTATATAAAAACTATTTAAACTAGCAAGTTAAGTTATGAAAGGACTCTGGATTTTTTCTTACTAAATTCTTGGACTGGAATATCTACGGGGCAATATTTGTGTGCGAATACAATGTAGAGAACCCGCGTCCTAAGCAATATTGATTTTGTATATAATTACCTTTAGAAATGGGCAGAAGTTATCATATTGTTGGGAATATCCTCAGAGAATACAAACAAATATTCATTTTAACAGTTATAGTTATAAATTCTAGTTCTGTTAACATCACAAATGCAAATAAAATTGATAGCAAACTATTCTGGGTGTATTTTAAATACATAAAGTGCGTCTCTTCAAAAAGGAGGTGAAAATAAACAATTTTAGTTAAACAACCTGTTATCCCAAATGTCATATTTTCAAGATAAAAGAAATGCCAAAGCAACCACAAAAAATTTTGAATCTGGCCCTGTTATGTAAAATACACAGCGATTTCAAAAACATTGTTTCGTAAAGTTTTTTTTCTAAAAGAACATATTGAAACACCGCCTGGGATTGAAATTAATTAAAAAATAGTAGAACTTCAACAAAAATAGGCTGTTGAAAATCGTCGGCGTCGGTATGTATCCCCAAACAAAAACAATATAGAGGATTCATATCGGGACAGCGCATTGGCCAATGCACGGGTCCATTGCCTTCTATCAATCCATATAAAAATCAAGTGCGTAAAAGTCAAAACCAGTTCGAAAGCCATGCATGTTTACACTGGTGCGTAATGGAATATCACCTAATAAATGTAACCTGAGGGGTTATTTCTTCATTTATCTATCTACTGTTATGACCAGTATCATAACGATATTAATTTGCAAAATAGTTTACTGTTAACGTCTGGAAAGGGAGTTTATAATCATCATTATACTTTAACCGTACGTCGCTTAAGTAGAATGTAATCCAGTGGTTGGTTGTATGGGGTGGCACTTAAGTTGGAAGAACAAGAAAATACCAAAACTTTCCAGGGTTTTAATAACAATAAAAACAAAACAAACAAACAAACAAACTAACATTATTAATTAATTTGTTTACACGCGACAGCGTACCGAGATTCAGGGAATGCGCGATCCATAGCAAAATTTGGATTTACTTTATCCATTATTAAATTAACCCGAGACTTTAAAACTAAGTAAACTGCTCAATGTGGAACACAAAACTGCCTTTTTTCGGAGATCTCTCCTGAATTCGACACCTCGCTTCGACACGCCCATTTCTTGGGTCCTGACTTTTATGTTCTTATCTTACTGGCGGGAACCCTGAATATCGGGACGCTTTGGCATAACTATGCCATGTTAATCGTTATCTAATTGACAGATTTTTACAATTGTCTAAATAATTTTGAGATTAAACTTACAAACAACCCTATACCTTCCTCCTATACGGGACGGGTTAGTCAATCTCCTTTATCTATTCTTAAAGCTTGGAAAATCCGCCTAAAAACCAGCTATTTGATCTATTATTATTTTTCTAACAACCTCTAACAACTTATTCTTGGAATTCCTACGTTCTTTGGAATGCATTTCGCGCATTATTAGAAATATCGATTTTTCTCTTTATACCAGATGCTGAACACATGGCCCCGACGGTCTTGGTGAACTTGTTAAAAAAAATATTGCTAAATTTCATAGGGGTCTTCTCCGAAGGCCGGAGTTGTGGCGACGCTAAACCTACTTGAAGACTCTTAACTTTTCGATAAAATTAGTGTTGACTGAAATATTTTAATTTTTGGCCCATCCGTTCCGGGAACTAACAAATAAATTACTACGCGTCCCGGCTTTTGTTACATAAATCAGGAAGGGTATTTGTTAGAAACTCTAAATACGCGGCATCGTTGAAGGTGGAAGTACCACAATTGGTTCAAATAAATTACCACCGAGAACCCTACAACACACTTGACTGAAAATCGCTGTTGGAAACATTAAATCTTGACAGCAATCGTCAGCGATGAGTACTGAATTTGTATAATTTAGTTATTGTGCCACGTGTAGCTGAAACCAACGACAAAATACTACATGCCGTTGATTACCATTTGTAGTCAAAACATATACACGTTGTACAGAGCCTTCATAAATGTTTACAAGCCACGTGACTGTTAAGCTTAGGCAACTCAACAATGCACGATTGGTACTGGCACCCAAAATTCACCTAAATCTTAGCGTCACCAATATTAATGGTGCGTTTACAATGAACAATGACAAACCATTCGAGATAATGCGATCACTGGTTGGTTGAATAGAATCTCGTGAAAAATTCACCAATCACAGCCAATGAAACAGAATATCGTGTTTTAGTAAAATCTTATTGTTTTAATTTTATCGAAATTTATTTACCAGCGCGAAGGAAATAACATGACTCTTCCAAACAAAATTACTGGTCACGTTTCTTGTAATAATTTAGCAAGGTCTGCACATGATAATACTGCAGTAACTGCTCCAGTAACACACGCCACACCTTAGAAACACCCATTACACGTGCGATATCGCGGGTACTGCGGCTCGGGTTTTTCTTGACAACGTGTAAAATATCCTCTCTCTGTTTAAGATATTGCAGTCTTTCTTGTTCACAACCTTAATAGGTACTTTGGGTTTATTCTACCGCAGTTTTTTAACAGCGTTTTACACTTTTAAATTATTTTTGCGCTCCCCGTACATTAATACCTTATCTGCTAAGTACTGATTTGAATTAAATGATTTTTAAATATAAATAGAGTAAAGATCCTGCGTCATACAAATAATCACATTGAACTTGATCTAGTTACTATTAGTCCAAGCATTCTGTCACGGATTAATGTTAAATTTGCGGAAATTATTACCTGGATAAAAAAAATATGACCGTATAGAAAATTAAATTTTAAATCGAGTTTCTTGTTCTTTAAACTCGATCCAAAATGGCGAACATGGTTAAAAAAGCGCAAATTTGCAAAAAACGGTTTTTCTAAAATAACTAAAAAATTATAGCACCGATCGAAAAATTTTAAACGAGATAATTGTAGGTTTTAAAAAGATCTATCGACTGTTTTTTTGTATGTATCGATTGCTTTGTTACGTTTCGAGATATATCGAAAAACCCGTTAAAAATCTTCTCTTTTCTCTTCTTCTATAACTCGTTTACATTTGCGTTCCCATACTTGCTATTTACTGCAAGCATAGCCCGCGGCAAGCCAAAAAAGTACACTTTTTAAAAATTTAAAAATATTAATTATTTTTCGAGATATATCGATTTTTTAAAAATAAAAGGCGCTCTCGAAAATTGGCTAGATCTTCTCAGCGGATAGCCCTACAGTGATGATTTTTGGTTTATTTTCTTTGTAAAGAGTTATATTATCATGCTGTTAAAAAATGTTGACGATTTTATTAATTTTAAGGATCAAAAAATGACTTTGAAAAAGTTGCCCTTTTTTGGGTATGTTTTTTTCAAATAACTATTTCAATTTTTATTTTATGAAAATGACTTTTAAAGAAAGAAACTGCTGACATTTTTTCACGAATTTAAAAAAAAATGTTTACCGGACCATTTTGCTTCTAAGGCGAAAATGACTATAATATTCGTGATTAGCTACCCCAGATTAAATACAAAAGAATTTTTGTACGTGGTCCAGAAGCCGAGGTATCAAAGATTTTGCAAGTGCGAGCCATTTAGACTGCACGTCATCAGTTTTCAGGGTGAGCGCGCGCCGCTTTCCCCTACTTGTCCGGCCGGTCCAGCTGACGCACTCAGCGCTTGCACGCTTTAGTTTATTACTCAGTTACTAATACTAAAAATCAAGTAAACATTTCCTACTATTTTTTTTTTGAAAATATTAGTATTCAATATTAACCTCCATCAAGCGCATCGCTGTAAAATGTTAATTGCGTCCTCAAATTTTTTTTTAAATAAAAAAATTATCTCGGCTCCAGAAGGTCGTAGAAAAACATTTTTTTTTTAAATTCGTGAAAAAATGTCAGCAGTTTCTTTCTTTAAAAGTCATTTTCATAAAATAAAAATTGAAATAGTTATTTGAAAAAAACATACCCAAAAAAAGTGCAACTTTTTCAAAGTCATTTTTTGATCCTTAAAATTAATAAAATCGTCAACATTTTTTAACAGCATGATAATATAACTCTTTACGAAGAAAATAAACCAAAAATCGTCACTGTAGGGCTATCCGCTGAGAAGATCTAGCCAATTTTCGAGAGCGCCTTTTTTTTCAAAAAATCGGTATATCGAAAAATAATTAATATTTTAAAATTTTTCAAAAATGTACTTTTTTGGCTTGCCGCGGACTACGCTTGCAGTAAATAGCAACTATGGGAACGTAAATGTAAACGAGTTGTAGGAGAAGAGAAAAGAGATGATTTTTAACGGTTTTGTCGATATATCTCGAAAAATAACAAAGTAATCGATACTTACAAAAAATCAGTCGATAGATCTTTTTAAAACCTATAACTTTCTCGTTTACAATTTTTCGATCGGTGTTATATTTTTTTAGTTATTTTAGAAAAACCGTTTTTTGCAACTTTGCGATTTTTTTTAACCATGTTCGCCATTTTGGATCGAGTTTAAAGAACAAGAAACTCGATTTAAAATTAATTTTCTATACGGTCATATTTTTTTGGTCCAGGTAATAATTTCTGTAAGCATTTCTCTATAATGCTTGGACTATATTGGCCAGTTGATTAAGTAGGTCGATGCAAGAACGGTTTAAGTTTTGTTTCAAATTCCTGATTAAATTTCTGGAACCGAGAACAATTAAGACCACAGGCAGCTTAATGGAAATTGCTTATTTTCGCATTATTTATTACCCGTTTACAGGGTCGCTTTTATTTTAAAAATACCCTTTATACTTGGGATTTAACAACGTAATTATAATATTTATCTCCATCAAATTGTTCATTAGCATCAGCCAATATGTTATGTTAGCATTTAAATGTTATTACTATTAAATTAATAAAATGTTGACGTACTTTTACTCCGATAAGATTTTATTTCATCATCGCCCAAAAAATATACTCAGTCAAAGAGTCTTTCGTGTGTTGCACCTTTTCTATATGCAAGGCATGTTACACTATGGTTATATTTGGATATTCAAATTCGAAGGGAAAGAATGGAAGGTCTGCTTTCACAAACGTAGATCGTATTAGGCTTAAAGACTTAACATAAACACTTAAAAAAAATCAGATGTAAAGTGCATGCATGCGTTAAAGCTTTCTGTTTATTACTTGGAGGGATTATTCAGAAAAATATACTCTCTAACTCACATACTACATATAAAATACAACAAACATTTAAAATGATCATTGATTTTTTGAAGCAAGGTCGATAGTTGTGGAACAATATTTATTTGTTTTTACTGTTAAGTATATCAAATCGTAATTACATTTCAGCTTATAAATTAGTATAAAGTTGTATTATACTTTAACAAACAGTAACAAAACCATAGGATGTTAGGGAAATATCATTTCCTGAAAGTCTTATACTTTTTTATGAATTAGGTAACTATTATTTATGTTTCTTCAAAGTTGTTGTTAAAAATTCGTTATAGTAAAGAATTTTTTATTTTAGTATACATGTTATTGTCAGTGTGTGTTTATATTTCACTGATGATGTTCGAGTACCTAGGATATTTTTAACAGATTCAGAAAAACTTAATAAATCGATGCCAATCTTGTTTATAATTCAAATGGTGGATATTTTGAACATATACTATAAAATAGGTAACGTAAGTAAGTGGAAGTTTATTTTCGTCACATGTATAAATCAAATTATAAAACAAGAATTGTCCCAAGTTAATATTAAGTATTAAATTATTTGAATTTTAGGCAATACACGTAAGTTATACAATAACCTGATAACATTTTGTTTCTGCAAAAAAAAACTGTTGTATTACAAAAACTAACCGATAACAGTGTACAAAATATCTGTTACGATATAATTTAGTGTAAAAATAACATGACTGTATACGTAACCAATCCTTTGTGTTGGTAATATTAATTCCTATTATATTAAACACTTACTTATCTTCCATGAATGAAGAAAATACATTCGACTAAATTCAATTTCGAACCAATTCAAACTTTGCATTTAAAGGGGTTTAGATAAAGCCAAAGTCGTACATACTATCAACATAATGCGAAAACGATAGTTTTTTTGGCAATGACGTCAAAGTTGGAATTTATAGACAAGCTTTCAGGACAGTAGTGAATGAGATTCCATTCTTCCTTAAAAATATTTTACGTCTAATGAAATACTGACAGAATTTAATACTCAGTAATACTGAAAATAGGTTTCTTTGAAATCATTAAACGAGAATTGTGTACGGAACGAAAGTAACACATCGATCCGAAAAATCGCCTTCGTGAAAGAAAACCGTCGGCGATTAAACAATGGAGTTCAGACACATTATGCAAAATTGCTTAAGGTAGCAGGATTTCATGAATTGAAGGTTTTGTAAGTCTGTGACGAAATATAAAACTTTATTAAGTAAAAACTATTAAAACTATTATGCTATAAATATTTAGAAATGCGAAATTATACGCGTTATAAAAGTTATAAGTTAAGATTTTCTGGAAATGAGAAGTAATAAATCGACTAACTGATTAATTTAAAAGTTAAGTAAATAAAAACATTACTACTTCTGTATTTTTTTAAAGCAATACCTTCCATATTTAGTTTATGTTTTTTTTGTGATTTTTTTTACTGATATCAATGGCTTTTTATAATTATTAAATATCTAAAATTTTGTTATAAAGATGGATCTTCTTAAATATGTATAATTTTTTATGTATACCAACTTGATTCTCAAAATTATTTAAAATAATTCTGTTACATGCTTAGATTCTTACGATGACAAAAACTCTGCTATTTGAGTATTATCGTTGATGCAGTCATATGTTTGACTGTTGACTGAAATTTTAATTATTGCTTAATGAAAACTATAGTTTCAAAAATTCTGTAATATGAAATATGGATATTCAAAACATTTTAAATGTTGATATATGCTTATATTTCACAGGATTCGAAAAATAATTATATCTTTAATGACTTGTGAATAATTTTTGCTTATTTATTTATTTATTTATTTATTTTAAAAAATTGTTTTTGTTTTGAAAATTATGTTTTCGTCACATTCGTCGATAATGACTTTTCCCTTTAAAATATTTTTGACATTTGGCTGGTGCTAAGGGATTTAGTTAAATCAAGTTCATATATCTTTTGATAAACTGATCCTTTATCGTTGATTTGCTATCAAAAGAAGAGTTCATTTCATGAACAAAAAATGATCAATTCAACGTCGCGTGGGTACAAATCCTAAGTCACGTGACTTAGGGAAGATCGCTCCACTTTTCTGTACATGTCGGAACATAGGTATATTATATTTATAATAATACAGGGTGTTTCAGTCACAATGTCAATAATTTTAACCAAGTATTCGGAAGACCTAATAAAGACAGGAAATCGACTTTAAAAAATAAACAAATTACCCCTCCCGCTAATTCGACGCCCCATTTCGCATCACATATTCCGATTGGGAACGCGCTAGCGGACTACAGAGCGTTGGAAAGTTGAAGCGAAACAGCTGATTTCCCCAGTGCTTTTTTCGGTGTATGCATTTTACAAGTTTTTTAATAGCGTATTCGTATTCTACTCATTTTTCCCTATCTTCTCTTAAAATTAATGACGTTATGACTGAATCGCCCTATATTATTCATACAACCAATTATGTGCACTGAAGGTGAGTTCACCAACATTTAAAAAAGATCTTCTTAATTACCAGCGTTCAGTTAAATTCAGAACATCCCCAGGGATAAATAAACTTGTCTTAATAAAAGGAGTTAAGGCTAATTTTATAATTTCTTTGTTATCCTCTTGATTCCGCCATTTTCAAACCCGGAAGAATTGTGACGATTTGAATCGCCATATATAAGAACGACTTGTTAAACAGTGCATTATTCTATCAAGCACTTTATATACTGAAAATCGTTACATTAGCGGTGCTTTTACTACCTCTCATTGCCATTTGTTCGCAGTGTTCGTTCACAGCCGTATTCGCGCCATACCTCCATCTAACCGGATCGAGTCGATTGAACAACTGCCATTTCATCACGTGCTTCTGACACTCCCGCTGAATAGCAACATGGTGAAAATATTCATTGTAACGATATTAACGAAGTTTCTTTCGAATTTGTCCTGTACTTCGAGGAGAATTACGCCAAACTTCTGCATTATTCATGTTCCGCCAGCCGCGGCTTTCTCGGATTGCGTTACTGAATTTTTTAGGACTGCTGGTCCTGGAGGGCCCCACAAATGATATAAGCGCATTAGGACAGCGCCAGAGCGACCTGATACCGGTCTGTTTGTTTTACAGGAACCAACTGATTAGTAAAATAACAGTGTTTTATCATTGTTTGTCGCCATTGTGCCTGAAAGTACTTCTGCAATACGAAAATTATAAAGAAAATTTTGTTTATTGAAAACGTCAGGATGTTTCTAAAATACGGTGCCAAACTAAGCCCTGGTTTCATAATATGATCGCTTTAATTTTCTCCAGTCTCTTACTATCAGGACCAATTTTTTCAAAACTGAAAAATTTTTGTGTCCCGTTTACTACATATTTAATCATCAAAGGTAAGAACTATATTTCTGTAAAAATTATTTTAGGTTTTCGTGATAAAATTTTGTGGTTGTTATAAACATAAAATTCCCAAGCGCTTCGAAATCGCTATATAGATAACAAAAAGGAAATTAGAAAATCCCCCTTCAACGGTAATCCAATGGTAAACTCAGTCTCGGCAAAGTTTCTGCGTTGGATTATGTAGTACAAGATAACCTAACGCATCAACAACCCGGGAGTCATATATCTCTCGAGCTTGATACCTGACCTCACGATTTTCATATAGATACTTTAAGAATCTTAATGCAGAACTTTGAGTGTTCTCATTAAAAGACTGTTTGGTCGAAAGGTCATATAATGAAAGTAATCATTGTACAGGGGATTATCAATCCCTGTTAGAACTGTAGGGAAGTGTTTCTTGGGTAATTTTGGACCAAAAGGTGTTAATGAGTCTAATGACAAGGAGTGTTGAAATTTGAAAATGTAGATATATCTGATTGATTTATTTTTTAATATTAATGTTAGAGTTATTTTTTAATTTAAAATTAGCTTATCATATAGCTAAAGAAATGTAAAGTTGATGTATATTTGATGATGTTGATGTATCTTTCATACAGGATATCCAGAAGACTATAATTTTAATTACATACAATACAAAAAAAAAACAAAATATTTTCGTTTTAAATCTAGTTTAGTTATACTTAAATTAGTCGTGTGTTTGAATGTTTTTGTTCGCTGTATCTACAGGGTGGAACGGATGCTGACGGCCAAACTTCAGGGGGTTATTATACAAGTAATTTTCAATAAAAAAAAGTATTATAAGATTTTTTTGGAAAGTTGATAGTTGCTCTTTTATTTAACATTTTTTTATTTCAAAAATTTTTTTGCCATTTTTCATAAAAACAAAAATATTTTTGTTATTCTTACAGCCACATCAAATTTAGACATACCATCGAAAAGAGCGTTAAATTTACTACAAGACGAGCATATATGAGTGTTTAAAAATATTCTATACCAGGTGCTGTAAAAAGTTAAATGAAATAATTGTGAAATGAGCAAAATTAGTGGTATCTCCTTATTGGTGGTAACGCCAAAAATTTGTTAATGAGGATGTGTTTTTTTTTCAACAAAAACTACTGTATTTAGTAAGCTTTTCAACGATATATCAACTTTTGAGTTTTCTATTTTTTTTTTGGCAACATCAAGGACAAAGGTAATAAAATCGTAAAAATCGAAAATACACAAACTTTATAGTATTTTATTCTTATTTTAAGACTGTTTTTTTAAATTAAAGTAACAAAATTGTTGAAAAAATTATTTATAACTTAGTAACATGTTTACAATGACTTAATAGTTTTCGATGTAACCTCCCCCTTGACGGATACATAAAGCGCACCTTCTCCACACGAAAGCAACTGTGCGACGCACTTCTCCATTTTGCTGTCGAAGTAGCTCCCAAAAAGCAAAAATCCTTTGTTCGAGCTGTTCTCGAGTTTCAATTGCTACTTCGTATACCAAAGATTTTAATCTACCCCACCAAAAGAAGTCTAACGGAGTTAGATCAGGACTTCGAGGAGGCCACCTAACTGTACCAAAGCGTCCTATCCATCTATCTTCATAATGCTCGTTTAGCCATGCCCGCTGTTGTCTGCAGGGCAACCATCCATTTGAAGCCAGGAATTAATCCGAAAATTTAAAGAAACCTCTTCTAATATATTATGCAGTTCGTTCTGAAGATCAAGAAATGCCACTGCATTTAATGTATTTTCTAGTATAATTGGTCTAAGAACGTAATTTCCAATTATACCTATCCATACGTTAACTTCTGTATTGATTATTGGAGGGACGGTTTTATTACCTTTGCCCTTGATATTGTTGCCAAAAAAAATAGCAAACTCAAAAGCTGATATATCGTTGAAAAGCTTACTAAATACAGTAGTTTTTGCTGAAGAAAAAACACGTCCTCATTAACAAATTTTTGGCGTTACCACCAATAAGGAGATACAACTAATTCTGCTCATTTCACAATTATTACATTTAACTTTTTACAGCACCTGGTATAGAAAATTTTTTAAACACTCATATGTGCTCGTCTTGTAGTAAATTTAACGCTCTTTCCGATGATATGCCTAAATTTGATGTGGCTGTAAGAATAACAGAGATATTTTTGTTTTTATGCAAAAAGGCACAACATTTTTTGATATCAAAAAATGTTAAATAAAAGAGCAACTATCAACTTTCCAAAAAAATTTTATAATACTTTTTTGTTGAATATTACTTGTATAATAACCCCCTGAAGTTTGGCCATCAGCATCCGTTACACCCTGTATAATTAATTATGATATACAGGGTGTTTCACCTAAGAGAGATTCTTCTGCAACTCTGTAACTGTAAAATTTATATAGTTGTATCATGTGGGCCATATAAAGAAAATATTTTTAGCTTTACAGGGTGTTCCATTTCGCGTGGGAGCTACATAACTTATTTTAAATGGAACACCCTGTATATTATTGCGTTTCTGAATTCCTTGGTTAATATTAGGTAGAGTTTATTAAATGTACATGATGTTTAAAACTTAACTTGAAAATTGAAACTTAAAACCGTTATCGAGATAATCAGTTGTTTTTTTAAAAAAAATTACGATTTCAGTTCTCTAAATGAGGATAGCGTCTAAACCGTAAGAGATAGAAACCTGCAGTTTTCACAGTTCGTTTTGGCATAAATTACTCTATCTTGTCATCTGTGAGCAAAACGTGTACGTTATTCAGACTCGGAAATACTGAGACTCTAATAATTTTACGAGTTGAAAAACTGTTTTTTTTTTCGAATGGATGGACCATTATTAAGTGTCATGGGTGAATGCCCTTTCGACTGATATAAGGTTGTTCGTACTTATCTCTAACAGTTTCCAAAAAAAAATCAGGTTCTTTTCTAAAATCCGAAAAGCTAGTTATGCAACTGCATCAAGAAGGCCTTGCAATTGTATTAGTACAACGTCGATACATAGGATTTTACAAAAGCAGAAGCACACGTCCTTATCGCATCCAATTACAACAAGAGTTACTAAAAGTAGACTTTCAGCGGAGACTGAAGTTTTATCAGTGGGCACTTGAGATGTTAAATCAAGATGATGATTTTTTAAACAGGTCATCTTCTCCGATGAGGCTACTTTTCATAAAAATGGTTTCATTATTAGTCATAATTGCCATTATTATGACATAGTAAATCCTCATCAATTCCGTACAATCCATAGCCAACGACGGTCTTTGAACGTGTGGGGAGCAATTTTGGGAACCCATGTCATTGGACCATTCTTTTTGACCAGCATCTAACTGGAGTAATTTATTTAAACATTTTAACAAATACTCTAGAAGATTTGTTAGGCGACATTCCTTTAGCTACACTTCGAAGACTGTGGATGCAACATGATGGTGCTCCACCTCATAATAACGCTGCGGTTCATCAGTTTTTACACGAAACTTTTCCCAACAGATGGATTGGGCGAGGGGGACCACTGAATTGGCCTTCAAGGTGTCCAGATATGACAAGTTGTGACTTCTTTTTATGGCAAAGTTTACGTTACACCACCAACTACCGCGGAAGATATGTGGCAGCGCATTACAGTTGCATTTCAAGAAATTACGCCAGACACGCTGACCAATGTTGAACAGTCTTTTAAAAACCGAATTCCTTTGTGTATTAATCAAAATGGAGGACACTTCGAGCAATTGATGTAAATCAGCGGTCTAAGTATTCTTCTCGTTGTTTTGTTCCGAGTTTCAGTTTGTTTCGTTTTGTGTTTTGTTTAGTTGTTGTTAGTGGTTTACTTTTGGATGTCAAACCACTTTTTAAACATGCCAGTAAATATTGACACTGTCAGTCCCAGGCCTCATAAAATGTGAGAGAAAAGTGGTCTTGCAAGGCCTTCTTCATATACGTATAACCCATGTTCCTTTATTCCAATATCATGTAATGTATGTAACAAAATATCATGACAAATATAATGTCGAACGCCTTAGTTAAGTCCATAAATACAGCAAGACATTTTTTCCCATTATTAATTGAATATTTCATTAGTCAATGTAATTCCTGCATCTTCACTACTTTCGTTGAATCTAAACCCAAATTTATTATTGAATAATTATTTTCATCTTGTAAAAACTCAATGAACCTCGTTTTCAGATATTACCATTATTTATTAGAGATATAGGTCTATAATTTGTAGTTTCTGTTTTGTCACAATTTTTATAAATTGGGGTTACTATAGATGATTTTCATGCAGTAGGAATTACACTTATTGAAAACGTTAAATTGATAGTATGTTTCAATGGTTTCAAAAGGAATTTATGTACACTTTTTGTAATTCTAACAGTTATATTATCATCTCCTGGTGCCTAATTATTTTTCAATGAATTTATATGTGTTATTATTTCATTCTCATCTACTGGTCGAAGAAAAATTGATTTGCTTGAAAACGATTTTATAGGGATGTATGTATTAGATAGCACAATTGGATTAGCTAAATTTTTACCAATTTTAACAAAAACTATAAAAAAATATAATCTTTTATTGAACTATTTATTATTTCCTTACCAGAATTATTTTTAATTTTACCAATATGATTATTTTCTATTTTCTGATCTTTTTTTCTATAATCTCATTTCCGACATTACATAATTTTTATAAAAGCGTTTGTTTAAATTGCATATTTTATTCTCCTGAATATCGTAATTTTAATATAAAAATCAAATTAAACAAAAATGTTGATTATATTATGATAGAAAAAAATGTGTGTCATCTGATATATTTAATTTGCATGTTTATTGCGGGTAATAAGAATGAGGGGTAAGTCTAATGGAAAAGTAAGGGACTAGGAAATTTGTTGTAAGTTGATGAGCTGATGAAGAAGGATCTTAAACGTAGCATGACAAAAGTGTTCGTTAACATTTACTTTAAAAACTGACGTAATGGCATTTCTAGGAAAATAAAGTATTTGGAAGTACTTCGATGATTTTATCTGTTTTATTTTTTATAAACCCTCTTTTATTTCATGATTAGAAAAATAAAAATAATTATGGAATTATATTGTAAATAATATGCACACGTTCGCTTCATTCTATCTGCCGAAGGTAAAAACTTCAAGACCACAAATAATTGCCTAAGTTCACTTTGTTGGCTACGACTAATGCTTGTATTTCATGTAAACCATTGGAGTAGATTTATGCACAGATTGTCATGTATTTATCATTCAAATTACAGTAATGAAGTAACCGATCAACAACATAATTAACACCCTAGTACTATAATTTGTGTCAACCAACGGGACAGAGCAACTAATTTGTGAATCACAGATTTTGTTACCTATCACTTTTTACAGTAATCTCTTTTAATGTTATAAATTTAAGCCTGCAGTCACC
This sequence comes from Anoplophora glabripennis, assembly GCF_000390285.2. Taxonomy (NCBI): domain Eukaryota; kingdom Metazoa; phylum Arthropoda; class Insecta; order Coleoptera; family Cerambycidae; genus Anoplophora; species Anoplophora glabripennis. Next base: position 142,136 of record NW_019416398.1, on the reverse strand, counting down.
ACAAAAAATTAGTTGAATAATACTTGTATCTGTTTAATTATTTTTGCGAAAAATATATCCGATACGAATTAAACGTTGCGTACGTTAAAAATTAACAAATCGAATTGTGCACCCAATCGTAGTTATGAATATGTATTAAAATTAAAACTATGGTTTTAAATAAACATTAAAGCAAACAGTTACAGGCTAAATTAATTTAATCTGGTGCCTATATATGTAACACAAATTAAAATCATTTGATTAAATAGCTCTTGCATAGAAATAGAGTTAAAACAGAGTAAATGCCGGTTTGAACATATAAAAAAGCGTGAGCAGCATAATATGTTCAAGTAGCTCAATTTGAAATGTAAATTTTTGTCGGAACTTAAAAATACTTGTTAATTCGATTGCAAATTGGAACATGTTATAGATTAAAACAATTATTTTTTACTAATTGAAACCGTATCTAGGTACAAAAGAGAAATAACAAATACTATTCTGATATATTTTTGGGGTTCTAGGACCGATAGATAAATCAAATTATTTTTCAATCAAATTCAATTTAATAATTTATTTCAGCTCAGTTTCTTTCCCAAAATGTATTACATTAGATATTGGATTATATAAAAAATGTGTAGATACTGTAGCATCCATATTCTTTTATATTTATAATTTCAGTCCTATATTAACAATACTAATAAATCAGTATTGCGCATAGTTAATAGCTGTTTCACCGACGACATTCTACTTCAACTAAGATTAGGAGAATTTGTACTGAGCGACGAAAATAACTAGTTTTAATTTTTTAGATCTTAGTATCAGTGAGACAGATTCATATTTGCTTATATATTGAATTGATGTATTGGTGTACCTTGGGTTTAATAATGTTAGTGTGGATCATAGACAAAATAAACTGAACTGTAGAGGCAAGCCGGTGAAGCCAACCGTCAGCCCAACCTCAGCCCAGTCAGCCTCGCGCTCTCAGTCGCTGTTAGACATTCGATGTGTTAACATTGTTACTATTTTATTAAATATATTGTTTTTATTTGTGCAATCATGGGGCAGTGTATCGTTGACGATTGTAATAGCAGATCTGATCACAATAGTGCTGAAATTTCATTCTTTAGGTAAGTAATAACATAAAAATAAATAAATTGTAGAATTTAAGATTTTTTAAATATTTGTCATTTCCTAGCATTACATTCTACATTTAGTAGAATTTTCGTTCTACTTATTGTGATCTAACAGCCAATAAAAAAAGAACATTGACATGATGGTTTTCTGGTTGCAATAATTGTAGGTACATAGAAAATGTGATAAAGTTAACTTAAATTTGATATGACATTGCTAGTACCATCAAGAAAACGATTTGTTACTAAAATTTCCGTTATCATCATAGTTTGCCTAATCAGCAATTAGACATATTCAACTTAAAGATCGATTCGTAGACCAAAATTTGATATAACATTGCTAGTACTATATAGAACAGCGCTTTGTTATCAAAAAAGTTGTCATCACCGTCTGAAGGGGTGATAAATGAATTAGATTAGGATTGTCCAGTGATTAGGTTTATTCAATTTTCCGAGGCCCAAAGTGCACCTCGTAACTTCGTTATTAAGACAGATGTGTTAACCAAAATTTGAAGTGACATTGCGTGTACAATGTAGAATAGTACTTCGCTATCAAAAAAGTGGATGAGACAATAAATCATAATCAGTGAATAGATCTATTCAATTTTCGTGGATGACTAAAACACACCCGGTATCTTCATAATTATGATAGACATGTTTACCAGTGTTTGATGTGATATTGCCAGTAATAGAGTTTTTTCCATATATTTTACTCACCTTGTGTTATTTTAACAACAATAAATGTCAATAAATGACATGGAAAACGTTTATTTCCCAGTAAAATGTATATTCTAAAAACATACTGGATAAAACCTACAATTGTATGTCCTACAACGAAAAATTAAATACCTGAAAAATTAAATACGTAAACAATACAATATATTCTATTCAGAATTTAACAGCCTGTATTTTATTATGCTATCTTAGACAATACAGCTACTATCTTTTTTAACATCAGGAAACACCATCATTCAGTTCATTGTTGTATACTTACTGTGTGTAATGAAATGGAAACAACGTATTATATTGCCCGTAAAACCTATTTTATTTCTGTTAATAAAACACACCAGCAATAGAATAGATGAATACTTTAGATAGATCGATTTTCGCTACGTGAATTACTATCTTCCATTTGCTACTTAACAAATACAACCTAGTGTCAATAGATTACATTTTAATACAATTTTTTTTACTAAGTTAGAGTTAAATAACTCCAGGGATACGACATTAACAAATCTCTTTACCGTGAAAGTAAATGAAACTCTATACTTATACAAAACTCACACTCCTTTACAAGATAAATATGTCGCGCAATTCACCTAAATGCGCAAATATACGAGATTTCATTTACGGGTATTTACTTTATATTAGAAGAGGCGCGACTGGGATTTTATACGCCATTTGAAGCTTACATGGGTTTTTAAGGGAGATAATTTATATGAACATATTTATTTAAGAAAACTTCGCTTGTTTTATAATAAAATGTCCAATAATTTTGTAAACTGGGTTAACGTTTACTCCCCGAACAAGTGGATCGGACGTTATGGATCAATACCTTAGCCTGCACGGTCACCCGACTTGTCCCCATTGGATTATTTCTTATGGGAATACCTAAAACAAAAAGTGTATTCAAACGATTTTGACGATAACACTGATTTACTTAAGCAACAAATTCAGGAAGCTGTTGCCACCATAAACGAAGAAATTATCTCCTTTGCGTACATGGAATTTAGAAAAATATTAGAAAAATGTGTTTTTACTTGGAGGTTTACAAGTTGAATAGAACTTTCAGCTTACAAAAATTTATCAGGGGGTAGAGCAGAGCAAAATAAAATTCTCATAAAATATTTTTCTGCGATGAGCTCTTACTGAGTTACAGGGTGATGTTGTGATGTAGAAAAAAATAATAACAACTTTCCGCAATAACTCAAAAACCCTTTCAGGGATTTAAGTAATTTTTGCGTGAAGTGTACATCTATTAAAGGTCATTAAAACTACATGGTGCTTATTTCAATCTGACGCCAGGGGCGGCCTAGGCCAACTTGTCCTCAAGGTTATGTCTTCATAACTTTTGCATATCTTCGTTTTATGTGATTTGATTAAGTTTTTCTGAATCTGCAATCGATTCTGAATAAAAAAATGTGCTCTTGTTTCATAGCTCAAAAATTAACCGTTTTCAAGTAAATTGGGTCTGCCTGCATTAATTCGTAGAAAAATGCAAGTAAATATTATAGTGGGAAAAATAGGTATTTTATAAGAATTTTAATCTTATTTTGGTCTGGTCTACTCCCTGGTAAATTTTTGTACGCTGATGCTGGAACACCTTGTATACAGGGTGCTTTAAGACTAAGTTGACAAACTAATGAGATGATCCTCAAGTAAAAATAAGTAAAAAAATATTTACAAATATAATGCCGGAAACCTCTTCTTTTTCCAGATACAGGGTGTTAAAGATTCCACAAAATAATTCAACATTTGAAAATATTGACGGCACTATAATTATGCAAAATGATACATACACGCACCAATGATGCCTTTCTTATTACTGAGAGATTATTTGACATTATTAAATAGTAGTCTACTTATATGTCCTTAAACAGGTATATGAGGTGAACTTAAATTGAATGTGCCATGAAACTAGCAAATATGAGAAAAATGCAAGAGACAACTTTTGACCAGGATAAAATGTTTAATTAGAAAATGATTATCATTTTACTTAATCTAATTTTACATTAGAAAACCAGTTATCATTTTACTGGACCGTACTACTTTATTTGTCGAATTAATTGGTCCGCCTTCCCATATCTACTCCACTGGTGGCTGGTCAACTTAAACCAGAAACGCCCTGTATATGCCTATATGATGAAGTGAGTACATTTTGTTTAATATTTAAAAATCAGCACTAAAATATATTGCTCTTATTTAAACGAAAAGTAAAAAGCTTTTTGATTATATCTTCAGCGTTAGATGCGTTTTCATCAAAATAAAATTTGTTTTGAATAAAAATAAAGATTCTTATTTTACAGTGCAGTAAATATTTCGAAAATTTGTTTTTTTAACATTGAACGTGTTTGTTGCTTACTTATTCGTATTCCCTAAAAATCTATAAATATGCAAATACAGACACGAATGCAAATTTTAAATTTAAGGCAAATAGTTCCGATATTCAGTAATTCAAATATTAAAACATTGTTGGAGATTTCTTGAAAAGGATAGGAAATGAATACATTTATCAAAATTGAATCCATTAAACTAATAAACCATACATACATACATACTATATTCAGTAGTTATTTAATTTAAAATTAATCTATGTACAAGGTGTTAATGATCAGTTTTGCCAAACTTTAATGGCGTATTCTATCGATGAAAATAATCAACTTTTTCCCCATACAAATTTTTGATAGGACGCTTCCTTACGGAGATACAGGGCGTTGAAAGTTTCAAATATTTATGTGATTTTTCCTGGAACTTCACTGGCATAAAAGATTAAGTGATAAAATTTGGGATGACATTTTTTTAGTAGGTACTATTTTTTCATGGATAACTTATTCGAAAATACACCCCAGTGGCGTAGATATTGGGGTGTAGGGACCTTTTTTGAAAAAAATCGTACGCCACTGCTTTTTTAAATAATTTTAAATGTTTCTTGTAATGTGTTCGTAAAATTTACTGGTCTTTAGATAATTGGTCAATCAAATAAGAAGATACTTATGTAGGTACCTACCTACGTTTCTATTTATCATTTTCTATTGATCGCCAAATGTGTAACAATAAATTCAATACCTAATATTTTTGAGAGATTTCAAAACACTATACAACGCAACTGTTTTGTGTATTGCAAAAAGTTTATTTTTCATACGGCTTAAAAAAAGGTGGACGACTTTATAGACAGGCTTTTCCAAATCGACGTTGTCCAGCAAGGAATACTTTTTCAAGCGTTCACCGTCGAGCTTGTGAAACTGCATGTTTGTCGCTACCAAAACGTCGAGCAAGAGAAAGACCTGTTCGTACAGTTCATTTGGAAGATAGAATTTTGGAACCTGTATATGAAGACCCATCTACCAGCACCAGACAGATATCAACAGATTTGGGTGTATCACATGTAACAATCTGGAACTTTGTCAGAGGTTTTTACAACAATGCGAACAATCTGATTTTCAGTTATTAATATTATTAACCGATGAAGCGAAATTTACAAGGGAAACCACCAATGGGCATCTTCTTATTTGATTTCCCAATTATCTAAAGACCAGTGAGTTTTACGAATACCTACTTTACAAGAATACTTTATTGCCACAAATTGATTGTACATTTTAAAAACATTTAAAATAATTTAAAAACCAGTGCCGTACGATTTTTTTTTCAAAAAGGTCCCCTACTCACTCCCCCGATAACTACGGCACTGGAATGTATTTCTCAATCTCCCAAATTTTATCACTAAATATTTTTTGTCAGTGAAGTTACAGGAAAAGTCATATAAATATTTGAAACTGTACCTGTATTTCCGTAGGAAAGCGTCCTATCAAAAATTTTTATAGGGCAAGAATTGATTATAGTTTCATCGGTAGAATACGCCATTAAAGTTTGGTAAAACTTATCATTAACACCCTGTATATGTATTAAATGATTTACCAATTCTACACTTCAGAAAAAAATCTCCGTACCATTTTTCTAGTCAGTTTTTATTTCTTGCTTAAATAAATATACTCTAGTTTAAAAATCAGGGTTAGCTGTTGCCACTTATACCTCTACATCAATTTTCAACTTAATTATTCATGTTAGGGCAATGTGATTGATCTCCTTGTCAAAGTCTGTATCTCACATAAGGTTTACATTACCAAAAAATGCTTCACAAGAAAATATTTCTAGGGATAACGCACACAATTATAAATTATTTTCAAATATACAGAGCTATTTAAGTTGACAATATTTTGACATAAAATACAATATAATTTATATGTACACTGCAAAAAATAATGGTATCACTTCTTACCAAATTTTTATGTATATTTTTTATTTCATTTATTGAATATTTATTAAAATACACACAAAAATTAAAAGAACAAAAAGAAGTCTGAAATTTTTTAGTGACAGGCCGTGAAAAATGGTCATATCGAGATAAAGAAAAAAGCTGTTTGAAGCTTCAAGTCTATAGTTTGAAGATATTTTGAGAAGAAAAAATTTTGAGCTCAGGTTATTGCGCAATCATAGGGAATAGCATGAGAAAAAAATGTTATTTTAAAAAATTGTTTTCTTTTATACTGTAACTTTAGAAAATTCAGAGAATGAATACTAGACACTTACCGTATGTCGCTCATGTACAAGGTAATCCAGTGGTTGGTTGTATAGGGTGACACTTAAGTTGTAAGAACAAGAAAGAAACATCAAAACTTCCAGGAAGGGTTTTAATAGCAATAAAAACCAACCAAACAAACAAAATAACGACACAACGGGCTCGAACAACATTATTAATTAATTTATTTATTGACACGCGACAGCGTACCGAGATTTAGGGAATGCGCGATCCATAGTAAAATAAATAAAAATCTGTATTAAAATTTGGAATGGCTTTATCCATTATTAAATTAACCTGAGACTCTAAAACTAAGTAGACTGCTCAATGTGGAACCCAAGGAAAAACTGCCTGTTTTTTCGGAGATCTCTCCTGAATACGACACCTCGCTTCGACACGCCCATTTCTTGGGTACAGACGTTAATGTTCTTATCTTACTGGCGGGAACCCTGAATATCGGGACGCTTTGGCATAACTATGCCATGTTAATCGTTATCTAATGGACTAAATTTACATTTATATAAATAATTATGTGACTAACTGGACTTACAAGTAACCTTAGCCTTCCTCTAGTGACTCCGTGTAGCAATACGGTACGGATTAGTCAATCTCATTTAATCTATTCTTATAGCTTGGAAAATGCGGTTTAAAAACCAGCTATTTGATCTATTATTATTTTTCTAACAACTTCTAACAACTTATTCTTGGAATTTCTACGTTCTTTGGAATGCATTTCGCACGTTATTAAAAATTAAATTAAATTAAAAGTATCGGTTTCTTTGTTCTGTCACAGCATAGGCTGGCGCCTCTCGGACGCAACAGATGACTGTCACATGGTGATACGTTTTTAAGAAGTTACTTAAGTGTTTTGGGGTTGTTCTAATTATCGGTTTGTAAATTTATTAGTATCCGCGACAAAAGCTCTTCAGACCACCCTCTAAATACAAATATGACACCTATACTACTCGACCCTTGTCTGCCCGTGGTTGTTTTCAGAAGGCCTGATAGAACTACTATGCTCCAGTCTTTCCGAAAATCGCCCCATAAATTACACGGATCTGGCTTTTGTTACAATTTGCTAGTTTTCTCCTGGATGACACAATAAGTTTTGTTCAAACTATTTTGGAAAAAAATTGGGAAAAATTGCCATGCTAAAAAAGAACAAGCTTTGTGCTACTAGACATGATTATTGATTAGGTACTTTTTCAAATAGATTTAGATAAAAAAAATACATTAAGAAAACTAACTATTTAGGGCCCATAAAAACCAAACAACATATCATCAAAAATATAAAACTGTTGTCATGAGTTTTTTATTTTATTTTAATACTTGTCAATAATTTTAGCGAACACTATATTTGTATTAGTTTCGTTTATTAGCGCTCCATTGTGTTTCAAGGCCACTTCAAATTAAACTCCTTGTAGGCGCTTTCTTTTCTCGCTGCACAAAATAAACAGGAAGTTTAATTAAGCCATCTTAAACTTTTTTTTTCAATTATACCGAATCCCACAAAGGAATCTGTCCGGACATCTGAGAACCACTAAAACAACACAATCACAAAAAGTCAAACAAAAATACCCACCTAGAACTACTCGTAGTCCGTAAAACTTCTAGTGGAATATAAAACGTTTCTCTATTAGAGGGCATCCAATCTGATTCCGAATGCAGGACGCAGACCTTTCCAAATATTGGCCAGGGATATTAAAGTATCTTTCAAAGTTGTTATTGGTTTTGTTTTGTACCTCCAGATCCTATTTTTTTGATGTCGGCACCAGACGTATATAACATGTTTACGGAACTTTATAGACGGTTAAATATATTATAGCATCGTGTAACAACGAATAAATTGCGCGACTGCAAAATAGAAGGTGTTTGCAAACTTGGCAAGGATTTTTTAACTGTAGTTAGAATGCATTAATTATTATAAATAAAATTAATAATTTTGTTAAAACTTGTTGAGAACCTTTGGAATCGTTGTTGTCTTGCGTAATACATATTATAGAAAGGAGTGAAAAGTTGTAGCCGTAAATGGCATATTTTGCCTTTTTAATCCATTTTTTTTATAGTAAATAGAAAACTTGCTAGTTCAGCTTTAGTAAATCGTCAAACTAGTTTTAATTACGGACACGTCTTATTATGAAAATTATTAGTAAACAACGTTTAAGTGAAGTCACTTGTTTTTCTAGATTCTTACTTTTAATTCTTTTCATGAAAGAGTACCTGTGGTGTGTGTACCAATAAGATGCGAATAAACATATAAAATAGCACATCAATATTGTTATAATGAATTAATGAACACGGTGGGAACGTATGGGAAACCTGATGAAATCTGTGAGTTAGCTGCACTTCTTTATGTACGGCGAATTTTTGTCGGTAAAGTCAGCGATTCCAAACATTTTTCATTTTATCAATCTGATAAGTCAGTATATAAAATATTTCTGTCAGTCGAGTTTTCGTATCTTCATTTATTTACTCTTGAAATTCTCTCCAAGATTGCAAATACAATTATTGATCAACCTGAATTAACTAAAAATAGAAAAAAACAAACAATCACCTTCATGTGTTGTGCGACTGTAACCAGTTCCGACAGAGGTCATCGATTGTCCCTGATGAAGGAGAAAGAGACAGACATATTGTTGTTTATTGTGCCCTTAAAACGTAGACATAATATATTGTTGTCACAGATGAATATTCTGTGAGTTCTGCGGTAAACCAGGTTAAGTTTGTTCGGTTTTAGTGGATTTTAAACATTTGTTATGATGCAAAAAATCGCAAAACGTGTTTTCTTTACATAAATGTGAATCCTTACTATTTCTTAAGTAAACAATAATTCATGAACACAACCACTGATTTGAACTAGTTTGAAATATTAGTTCATACGATTATGGTTAATTACGTGAACGTAAAGACCAACTGTACCTTGTATACAGTGATAATTTGTTGATGTTTCTAAAATTTTTTTCAAACTCACACAGAAACAGATAATGTCATTTTAAGAAAAACATTTCCTAATAAATAAATCCGGACAGAGTTGCGAGATCCAAATGCAATTTAAAGCAAACGTATGGTGTTCTCTTAATGTTATTTGTTGATGTCAAATTTTATATCCAGTGATCCGAAGGCAGCAATTAATTGCATTGTTACCAGACTGCTACCTTTTCAAATATATGTTTTTATCATCTAGCCTTATATCACTTTAATCAAAAGGAAAAGTTCTAGTTAAATAAATAAAAATATAGAGAGATTTCCGTTAAAAAAATAAAAGGACCCCGCACAAATCTTATGGAAATTGGGTCCCGGTCAAATTCGCTGAATTTTTGATATGTGATAGAGTTCATCATACTGGTCAATTGTCTCAATGGCCACAAAGCTCAAAAATGGATAGTTTGGCCGGTACAGAGCTTTAAAGCTCCGAATATCCTCCACGGATTTATGTATATGCGCAGTGTGTATAGACTTTTGAAATAGCCTATTTCATTTTTTTTATTATCTAGGTTTATATTTTTGAGGTTGCTGAATTCAGATCTGTTGTTAGATTTTCAAAATTGACAGTTGGCAGCTGTCAAATAGCTGTCAATGTGCTATAATAAAGCCAAAAACTTGTTTTTTTATGTTTTATCTTTCTTTTTTTTTAGTTCGATAAGTTCAAAGACGATATCAAATCAATAACAATGACTATCGGCAGCTGTCATTTAGCTGTCAACAATTCTTCAAAGTCCGGTAATAAAGTCAAAAAATTATTTTTTGTTTATAACTTCAAGTTTTTTAGATAAGTGAATATAAATATGATATAAAATTATGTAGTCATCAGCTTACAGCTGTCAACAAGCTGTCAACTAACTGTCAAAATGCAATAATAAAGTCAAAAAGTTACTTTTTTTAAAAAGCTTTAAGTTGCTTAGATCACTGAGTTCAAAAGTGATGTCATAAACTTATATCATGTTTGATTTCTTATCCACAAAGTTAAGCACAAAAAATAAGTTACTTGCTCTATTATTGCATTTTGACAGTTAGTTGACAGCTTGTTGACAGCTGTAAGCTGATGACTACATAATTTTATATCATATTTATATTCACTTATCTAAAAAACTTGAAGTTATAAACAAAAAATAATTTTTTGACTTTATTACCGGACTTTGAAGAATTGTTGACAGCTAAATGACAGCTGCCGATAGTCATTGTTATTGATTTGATATCGTCTTTGAACTTATCGAACTAAAAAAAAAAAAAAATAAATCATAAAAAAACAAGTTTCTGGCTTTATTATAGCAAATTGACAGCTAGTTGACAGCTGCCAACTGTCAATTTTGAAAATCTAACAACAGATCTGAATTCAGCAACCTCAAAAATATAAACCTAGATAATAAAAAAAATGAAATAGGCTATTTCAAAAGTCTATACACACTGCGCATATACATAAATCCGTGGAGGATATTCGGAGCTTTAAAGCTCTGTACCGGCCAAACTATCCATTTTTGAGCTTTGTGGCCATTGAGACAATTGACCAGTATGATGAACTCTATCACATATCAAAAATTCAGCGAATTTGACCGGGACCCAATTTCCATAAGATTTGTGCGGGGTCCTTTAGTGGTTATGGTACTAATGTATGGGGAGGGCGAATATGATTTAAATTAACATGTCGTCTGTATGCGAATGTTCCAACGTATGCAGGTCGTGGACAGGAAAGATCCCAACATATCTTGGAAAACTCAAGCCGCAGTACCCGCGATATTGTACATGAAATATGTACCTCAGATACTACTGTGTGGCGTGTGTTACGGAAACAGGTACTGCAACCTTATCATGTACAAGGTGTGCATGTGTGATAATTAACTGCGTGTAGATTTTTGTCATTGGTGTCGGGTGCAAGAGACACAACAACCAAAATTTCTCAAATGCTGTACTCTTCACATAATGCTGCTTTACAATAGACAGGATACTGAATTTTCATAGAGCTTACTATTGGTGTGATGCTGACTCTCATGCTGTGGTAATAAACGTTTCCAGTAGCGATTTGCAGTGTGTGTATGATGTGGGGATTTTAGTGAAAATTTATTCGGACCAATTGTGATACCTCTACGTTTAAACGGTGTATTTAGAGTTTCAAAAAGTATCTGCCATGATCTAATTAAGATGACGTTCCGTTACAAACGTATGCAAGAATTGTTTTCATGCACAACAGTGCTTTTCCGCATGTTCCTCGAACTGGTTTTGACTATTTATCTTGTTTTCACCGAGACTTATAAGACGCAATGGACCTGTGCATCGGCCAGCGCAAAGTCCCGATATAAATCCTCTACATTTTCTCGTTTGGGGATGTATAAAACAGAGTGTGTATCGAACGCCTATTGTCAATGCCACTGAGTTCTAACAGCGTGTTTTAGCTGAGGTCGATGAAATTAGACAGATGCTTGGAGTAATGGCAGACATGCGTCATAATTTTTTTTACCGCCACTTAGAAGTATGGTATTAGCTTGTGAACATAATTTCGAGCAATATTTATAGAATTACCTATAGGTATTGATTTATGGTAAGTGGTTTATTTCAATTATTTTTTAATTAATTTCTGTCTCATCGCTGTTTTAACATTTTATAACCGAGAGCTCATAAAAAACTTTGCGAAGTGATTTCCTTGAAATTGCTACATGCACTCTACACAACAGTTTTTGTTTTAATTTTTAGTTGAGGTCATAGGTTGCTTAATATAAATTGCAAACTTTCACATCTTCTATTACCATTTTGAAGGAACGCACTTGTTTTAAAAACACTCTGTATATTGTTATATTAAACCTTATGTTAAAAAATTAAATACTGTATAAATAAACACTGAGCAATATTGAAGTTAGGTATTAACAAATTAATAAAAAGTGCAAACATATTGAGAATTGCTGTAGTCGACATATCGTCAACATATAAACGAGCTCGTTGAATTAAACAATCACTAACCTGTCAGGCTAGTATTGTAAATAATGCGAGCTCAAATATTAATGGAGAAGCGATGTTGAAAATTAATACTTATTTTTTTTTACTTGTATTATTGTTTCGTTTAGATTGTCACAGTATGGGAATTTACAATAAACTACGAGAACACTGGTGCACATTGTGGAAATTAATAATTCTGTATAATCAAAAATAGATTCGCTAGGAGCCAATTGCAACATGGTGATATTGTTGTGGCAGAGCAAGTACTCTGTGCATGAATGGAATATAACTGTTCTTAATTCTAACTGCTAATAGCAATTGATTATTACAATTTTACCTGTATTCGCAAAGATGACAGTTAAGAAACAACTAATTTTAAAGCGGGTAGTAGAATATGCTGCAGAAACAAAAGAACAGCAACAAAACATTCAGAAGTGTATAAATCTTTTTCCACTACACTCATAATACTGCCGCTGCACTCACATATACTTCCTGAAAGGAATGTTAAACGCAATATGTCCTAGGAGTTCAGGATAATCGATCTCCTTATGTAGAATTAATTATAACCTACTTCTATTTCAGAATATTCAACTTTTAAAGTCAACCTACTTTGCACTATTTCCATGACGTGGATATGAGAAACGTATAATTGGTACCAGATAAAAAACTCATACTGTAACTTGGAACATACAGGGGTCGGCATAAGTCAGGCAACCAATTTGCATTAAGAGCATTAATTTTTATTCTGAAAACGCGTCTACTCGACGAGCACGTGTTATTATATTCATGGCACAGACACAACTGTCTGAAGCACGAACATGCTTCGTTTTAATCTTTTTCGACAGCGTTGCCAGACTTATGAGCGTTGCCGGACTTATGCCTATTTTTCGAGAGCGTTGCATGACTTATGCCGACCCCTGTATAATACGTAAATTTCTTTTATAAAAGTAATGTCAAAACTTTTTCAGTTTCTAACAATAAAGTCAAAACATTCCATTGTGCTGGCAATGTGTGTTGTTAAAAATGTACAAATGTACAAAACTACTTTTCGTTGCATTTAAGCGTAATTAGTTTTTGTTGTATCATACCTGGACTGTATTAAAGTCAGTTTGCAGAAGTCAAATTATTTTACCCTTGTGTATATAATTTAAATTTCCGGCGAAAAAAAGTTTGTGTAATCGTACAAGGTAGCGTAAATCATAAATGAACAAAAGAAAGAGCAAGGGACTTAGATTAGATCCTTGAAGAACTCCAAATGTGGCTGGGCATTCAATGCAACAAAATTTATTGAAAGGTACGTACTGCAAACTTCCAAGTAAATAAAGCATTAAAAAACTGTATTAATTCTGGATTAAAGCCAAAGCATTCTAATTCTTCGAGTGAAGTAAGATGATTATAGTATAATCGAAGACTTTTCTCTTTTTTTCTACGTGCGATTGATAGAAAAATACTTGATATTTGTTAATATTGGGTAATAATAAGCGATCCAAGTTTCTTTGATGCATTGGTCTAAGTAGTAACAATTAACAATAAGCAGTATCATTCGGCTAAACTTTAAATAAATCACTGCAAAAACCATTTTATCTTGAAAACCAGTGAAAATCTCATAACATTTCATTTTTTTATTATTATTTTGACATGTAGAATCCATTTCTGGAGTTTGGTGCGATTTTCCTGATTCACCCTGTTTACAAAATATCGTGCTATGTTACGAAAAATAACACGATAACTTAACATGTTTCGTCTTTTTCAGAGAGGTTATTAAATGAAGTTTTTGAAATATGTAACCTCAGATCAGATATTTACTTTAGCACACGCTGATAAATTCTAGACATTATTAATAGCCCCTCCAGTTACTAATTTCTGTTTGGATTGGTACAACCAGTGTAAAAATTTATCTTGATTGACATTTTGCCTTCTAACCTTTTATCACTAAATGGGTCCTAATTGATTGATCGGTTGTAATAAAAGACGTTCCTAGTACTTGTGTAAGTATTGTCATCAATCATTCTAGAAATGAAATTGTATTGTAAGGTATTTTGATCTGTGCATGGCTGTGGCAAAATAGTTGATTAAGTTGAGTTACTGATATTTGTAACGAACACGTAATTATTAATGAATAATGTGACAGTATACGGGGTGTTCCGGAAAGAAGTGCAAAAGATTTAGAGGGTAGTTCTACTCACTTTTACGAAAAAAAAGTATGAACTGATACTTATCTTTAACATTTAACGATTAATATATTATCACAACTTCCAACACATCTGACACTAAAATATATTTGTTTCATCTTTCCCTACGTTTTAGCACTCTAGAAAATTCAATACTGAGTAAATTTCCAAAATTGCGTATTCTTCAAAATTCGATATTTAAAACATTCAATGAATATTGAAACGCTGAATGAATGAATGATTTTATATAAATGTATAACAAACAACAGTTAAACAGATAACCTAAAGTTTGAATAAACTGTCAATTCACCATCAGTCATTCTGTTTTGTGTTTGCTGAGTCAAATCCAATACCTAATAAGCATTCCTATAAGACTAAAACGTAAGAACATAGATCCAACACCAACCAGATACAACATCCATTCGTGGAAGAAATAACAGTAGTCTAGTCAATAAACTTCTATTGATTTTTTATCCATTCAACCCTCACCTTTAGCGACATCAATAATTTTTATAGCTTGCCTTCTAGTCATTACTTAGACAAAAGTAATGACAAAAAAGAATTAACGATATTTAGTCCCCATTGGAGAAGTAGCCATTCGCACATCTTTATAATATTACCAAGAAAACGTTAACGATAAATATAAATACGAGCCAGACAATCGAAATCTAATTTCAAAGTTTCTTCTGAAGGAATCTAAACTGGAAACGTGGACATCAATTCGGAAATAATGTAATCAATTATCCTATATATGTTGCTAGACAATGTCTGAAAATTCCTTACAATAAACAGCATAAAACTTCAATAGTATGCATGAAATCTAAAAGGAAAGAGCGAAGGAAATTTGTACTGAAATTTTCGAATTTTACGATGGGCATATATATTTCATTGTAAATCATATGAAAGGCCACATCGGATAGGGGAAACACAAAGACCTGATTGAAACAGAAACTCCCTATCACACGTACAGAGCATGCATGCTGTTGAATATAAAGTAATATTAGGAATGTGAATAGGTGCTTGGCTCATAATCAAAACAGGATGGCCGCTTTCAAAGTAATGCATTTTTATTCAGAGGTTCACATCTATATTTTCAATTACCAGGCGGAATACATTATTCATAATGTATTGTCGTATTCAAGGAAACAGTTCTGCTTCCACGGATTGCATTTGTGGATTTTGCTTTAGTCCTTTGAAGTTTAAGTTTCCACAGAGATCGCTTTGTTTAATTTCATTTGACATAGCTTTAATAACATTCATGTATTCATAAATTAAATTTGTTCTGTGCAAAAAGAATAAAGCATCAAATTGTTAAGGTTTTTGTCGGACTAGATAGATAGTGGTTTGTATTTAACATTGAAAACACGAGTATACCTTTTAAGTTATATCCATACGATTTAAAAAATTAAACACTGGAATGAATTCTATTATCTAAGTCTTCCATAGTTTGACCACATACAATATAACTCATCGCTCCAGACCACGCGTTAAATTCTGGAAATTGGTAACCCGAAAAGGATCTGTCTCTTCTGAACTGGCATCCAACAATAAAATTTAGCGTGGTAACTCTTCTTCTCGGTAATAGGTGGCAGTTCTAGCGGTTCCTAGACGTGGCAGTGTTGCCAAGTAATAAGTGGACATACATATAAATGTAATCCATTTAACTGTGTAATTGAGTTATATGAAACATATCTTTTGTTTGGAATGACATTTATGTTGAATTTAGCATTCAAAATAAATCAAGTTAGAATTAAAACTATGAATTTACCTAATTAATTATACAGTGTAGGAAAGTACCGATGGTCTATCAGAAGTTACGTGAGAGCGATAAAGTAAGCCATAGAAATCCATGTGATAGGCAAGGACGGCTATAATGAAGGCGTCTAATAGTCAACGCCCATTTCGCCCTTCCACAAATACGAAGTGGATCTTATTTGCGGAAGGGCGAAACGGGCGGTGACTATGAGAGGCCTTCATTATAGCCATCCTTCTCTATTGTATGGATTTCTATGGCTTATTTTATCGCTCTCACGTAACTTCAGATAGACCATCGGTACTTTCCTACTCTGTATATTATATTTTGTATTTATATGAATATATTTTATATGAATTCGCCTTGGAGTGAGTATGAACTGTGCTCCTAAAATGGCCCTCAAAATCGGTCCTTCAATCAACTTTGGAGGCTTACGTCTTGATAAACAGAAATTGCTTTTTGGCGTACAGGATTATTATTTTTCTTTGTGACAGAAATACCCAACAAAATAAATAAGTAGCTTCCGACATACATCTGAATTGGTGATCTTTCGGAAATGACTGATTAAAACTATTTCTTTTACTTTGTATTTTCTATGGAATAATTTCGTATTTTATTACAAATATACCTGTACCAGTTTTCGGTAGCGACTATAAATATATTAAACTTAGTACAGCATTAGCTCTCTGTGCGGAAATCATTAAAATTTTGTTCCATCAAGCACAGGAGATACGGGATATGACCCTTACCGCGGTTAAATAAAACTCTGTGGCTTGGGTCTCATGCGGGATTCAAATTCGATTTCGAACGACGTCATTATGTGACGTTATTGAGCTTCGGAACATTCCTGGGCCTATTCCAGGCTTGTTTGCATCTGTTTGGATTTTTTCAGATGATTTATTAATCATTTTATGAGCATGGGATAACCAACAATGAAATATGTGCTTTGTTTACTGAAAAAGTAATGCGCAAATATTTGTTACATAAACAATAGAATGAAAGTTCACATTTTACTTTATACTGTAACGGATTAAGTATATATTAAATAAACATGAGCATTAACAAATATCTACCCATACGCATATACTCTGTCTCATCATCATCCGACCCGGAAACAAAATATCAACAACAGTTGTAAATTACAAGAAACTAAAACAATAATTTATTTTATCAGAAATTTTTGGGATTATTAGCTTGTAATAAATTTTATATTTTATTTCAGATACGTTGTTTAGTAATGCAATTTGTGCACATATATACAGGGTGTTGCACGATGTACTGGACAAACTCAAGCAACAAGTTCCTGAGGTGATGCTGAGTAAAAAAGTTATAATATACATGGGCTCAATAATTCTCCATGGTTACTGAATTATGGTGCTTTAAAGTTTAGAAATAAATACACATGTACACAGATTTTAATCTTTTAATATATTTGATTGTATCGCTAAAGACGGAAAAGTAAAGAAAAAATATTTGAGATTTATCGATAGATTTAAATTTCTATCCACTTCTCTGGAAAATTTAGCACTAAACTTGAGCGATAATCAATTTTAAGGAACGGTTAAACACTTTCCAGATTACGAACAATTTAATTTAATTCTACAAAATGGCGGTTTTCCTTAGAGCTTCTTAACAACTTTGGATAAACTAGATAATAAAAATTTACCCAAAAAAGAGGAATTATGATAATTTATCAGACGAGCATATATCAGACGACGATTATCATAGGGCACAAAAAACATATTTATATTTTTATTCGGAGTAATCGGATACGTACTCATATTATACGACGTATTCGAAAACGTTCGAAACATTTCACTAGATAAATATCACTTAGATCCGACCCAATAATTTACCGCCCCAGGAGCTTGGGACGCCATGTTAAAACTTGCCAAAGTACAATTAGTACAATATTTGGCCCAGAGCATGATTCCTCCCGATTCTAAATCCAAAATTCCCAACTGGAATAATAAAAGTAAATATATAATACAAATTTAAAACAAACCATAAGAAACGGTTTGAAATTGAAAAAAAATGCATCGCATAATGAAATTAAGTCAGTGTTGTTGGTTAAAAGCATACATAGATTTAAATACCGAAATGCGGAATAAATAAATTCGAAAAGCATCTATATAAATTAATGAACAACGCGGTGTACGGTAAAACGATAGAAAGCGTGGATAATAGAAGAGACATTAAACTAATAACTCATTGGGAAAGAAGGGGGAGATCCTTAGGTGCAAATACATTAATCGCCTGGTCTAATTTTAAAACTTGTACAACATTTTTAGATGACTTCGTAGCCATACATATGGGTAGAACAAGAGCTCATTACAACAAACCATTGTATCTCGGGTTTTCAATCTTAGAATTATTCATCTTTTACTATATTTGATTGTCGGAAATAACAATAACAAAGTGACAATAATACAAAAATAACATATTTATTTACGTTGCTCAAAACGTCCTTCTTCAGCAGTGTAAAGCACGGCCAAGAATAGATTGAGTAGCTGCTCTTAAAATCCCCGGGTTATTCCAAACTAGTTGACATTTATCGATAATTATCTGCCTGACCTCCTCTCTACTATTAATTGGTGTCTCGTACACTAAGCCTTTAAGATGGTCTCACACGTAATAGTCTATAGGATTGAGATCTGGCGATCTCTGTGGTCCTTCACGTAAGATTCACCTGTTAATATAACTTTCATTAAGATACCCTCTCGTTGGCGTTGGTCGAATAAAATAAGCAAGAGCTCCATCATGTTGTAATATCATTTGTTGTCTTGTAAGTATAGGAATATATTCCAATAGACCTGGCAATTGATTACGTAAAAATTGGTGTAAACTTCTCCTGTAAGGCGCTCTTCAAAAAAGAAGGGCTCAATTAATTGATCATCAATTATGCCACCCCAGAAAGTCGTCGTTAAAAAGTAGTTTCTTTTTTTGAATGAGGATTCTCATCAGACCATCTGTGAGGGATTGTTCACTCCGTCTCGAGTAAACAGAGACATATCAGTAAATAAAATACGTCTTACTAATTGAGGATTTGCTCGAAGCCATTGACAAAAATGTACCTGTGAAAGTATGTAAGTCATGTGAACCTGTTACCATGCGTTCACAGATGTCCAAACATAGAATCAAAAGTTTGAATTGTCACTCTTCTGTTTGGAAATCGTCGTTGATACTCTCTATGGAAACTCGCGAATTTCCATAAATGTATAGTTGACATACTCTTTGTTTGAAAACAGCACAGGCATATTGACAGAAAAGGTATTACTAGAAACACGTTCACATAGTTTACTACATAAACTGGGAAAATTTTTGACATAACTATCACTTGTTTTGTTAACTAACACTGAATCCATATATATTATAACTTTTTTTATTTGCAATGACCTCAGGAATTTATTCCTTAAGATTGTACAGTATGTCATGCAACACCCTGTATAATATATCCGATGTTAAATCTGACTCAGCCTGTGAATTTGATAAAAATTTATATTACTAATCGATGTTCCAGAGTATTCTTTTTAAATAATTTTGGGTTTGGTATACCGAATTTATTCCAAGTTCGTGACTCTCACTGTACTAATATTTTCTCGAATATCAAAATTAGTGACATCGGTCACAGGGCACAAATTTATCACCGGCTGTGTTACGCTCAATTAAAAAGTTATAATTGAAAACGGTACCCAGCCTTAAAAAAAAACCGTAAAAACGTCGCTTAAGCAATTCCATTCCAGAAAGCTAGGATCTAAATTCCAAACTAATTAAAAGTGCAACGTTTACACCATCGAAGTGAAATTAAGCAGTCAAATTTTCTGTAGCAATTTGCAAAAGTCACGTCCGGGCAGATTCCTGGTGGGACGACTTTGCATTAGAATGCGTAACGAGAGGCTACTGATACCGAAAAAAGTGTCGGAAAGGGAAATTGCCTCAGGGCTTTTTTGTCAGGAAACGTGCTCCCTGGAAAATCGCTTCCCGAGACCTATATACTGATTTTTCTCTACATCCTTGTTAATTAGATCATATTATCTGGCCGCCGATAAAATTCAAACCACGTTTATTTAATTTTCAATAAAACGCGGAAATAGAGCGTGCTAATGGAGAATTTCCGATTCGCCGTTTCTGCTCAAAGCCTTCTGTTGGCTAATTAACCAATTATTTTTTAATAAAATTTATGATTCAATATTTGCTGTTTTTTGGTTTTGAGAATAAAAGCGAGTATTCGGAAAAGACGGAGTACGTGCATAGTTTCCTTGTCCAGAAATATTTCACATTAATTACTGATTTAAAAACGTATACAATTTAACTTCTTGCAGAAAATCTATCTCTTTGCATTAAATGTTGACCAAATTGAGAGATAAATGTTTCGTTCATGTATTTTATTTTTAATTTTGCATACTAGTTCCGGCTGTTTCAGATAATGTATACCAAAAATACAATAATAATAAAATATGAAACGGCTTACGTACAATCTGTGATAAAATTATAAATTCTATCTAGGTCCACTGTAAAAGTATCTATAGATTTTTTAAGATTCTAGATCATTTGTTCATCAATCGTTAATAAAAGTTCCATAGGCATCATTAATAAAACGTTTGGATATGCAACAACTGAGATCAGCTGTTTTGTGTTTCATTTATCTGGCACAGACAGATGCTACAACATATATGGATTTCATAACTTCATCTATGAACCAAGGAGGATAATGATAAATACAAATATAAGATAAAAACTTGTACTTAGAAGATATTTTGATGTAAATCAGAAGTGATGGGTGAGAATTGTCCTCATAGAGCAATAGACATTTTGGTTTATCTACAATGCAGTAAAGTTAAAGAGTAGGATCTAAAATATGATGGTTAATCTTGTTGTATCACTGTACACCATGGAAATCTATAGTACTGTTTCTTTCTGCCAAACATAAGAAATAATTAGGTTACAGTTACTGTTTTTTATATCAACTGCACCAATATCAGAAACGACGTTCGCAACTATATAACTTTATTATATTAGTAATACAATTATTTGAACTCAATAATAATATTTATATATTTGACCTAATGTTACGGAATAACATTGAATTAGGAATCCAACAAAGATTTCGTTAGTTTCTGAGTACCCTATATGCATATACTTAAGCTACTAGATTCCGTATACCCAACCAAAAGCAAAAAATCAAATAAAGATATTACCACGAAATCTAATAATGCAATTAAATTTAATTATGAATGTGTGAAAAATTTGTAACATTTAGAAATGCCTTGAATGAAGTTGATTCGTGCGCTATTTAGGTATATCAAGATAAGTAAAACATACTTTCCTAAATATATTCCTTTTAAAATTACACTACGCTACTAGATTGGTATTTACATATATTTACATGTATATATTAAGTTTGGCCACGGT
This sequence comes from Anoplophora glabripennis, assembly GCF_000390285.2. Taxonomy (NCBI): domain Eukaryota; kingdom Metazoa; phylum Arthropoda; class Insecta; order Coleoptera; family Cerambycidae; genus Anoplophora; species Anoplophora glabripennis. The sequence goes on along the minus strand of NW_019416398.1, from coordinate 120,470 downwards.
TAGTTCGTGTCATTATTTTTGTCTTTAGACTTAATTTAACAAGGTTCAGATTTTCTATTAGTCACTTATGATTTATAATTGCCTAATATTGCAGGGAATATTTTATTTATTTTATTCTATTTTAGTACACTAATTACAGGATGAGGTAAGCTAATAAATACCCAAAAAACAATATGATTTACCAAATCGGTACTAATTTAAACTGACTTGTTTTATATTGTTAACAGATGTATTAAAAAATAACAAATTTAAATTTTGTATTCTAATATTAGATGTCACCACAGTAGCCACCGACGAAGTGCTGCATCGATTTTTTGGATAGGACTTTGGCCTCTTTGACACACATTTCGTTTGCAGAACAAATTTAAAAAAGTAATTTAAACGCCCAATATACCAATTGAAACCATGTTATTGTAAGATTATGATAATAATTAAAAATTTAATAATCAATTTATGAGTCTGACGATATTTGCAAAAATAACTGTTTTAATTTATAAGCCAATTCCTAATATCAGTAAATTAATTTTATGCCTTATTTTTTATTTGCAGATAGATATTATTTTATAATCACAGACTGTAACTATTAGACCTGTTTATGTCTGTCAGTGTAGTGGATGAATCTGGCAACGCTGAAAGAATTGTTCACAAAAATGCAAAGATGCACATGACATCACAAAGCATATTTAAACGGTTTTTAGAACCTAAATGAGGTCAAAATGAATTATAAAAAACGTATTTCACATTTTTTAATTAATTTTCATTTTGTGATGTATATTGGAAAATTCAATTACCTACATAACGTAATCAAGTATATTCTATAACATAAGTTTAAGTACCTATATAGCAGCCTCGATATTTGCATTCCTTTAATAACACCACCTTGCATTATTATTTCATATCTAGTAAATTGGATGAATAACGGGGAACGTAGTTAAAGAAATAAAAATAAATTGTTGGGGTTCACTATTTGTTTCACTATTTCTTAATATTTGTAGGAAAACAGCCGTGACAAAATCCAAGTTAAAATCGATGTACTCATTTGTACTTTGTACATATTTCGGGATATTCTTGGAAAGGTGGTACGTACTCTAGCGAAAGAATATTTGCACTAAATTTATTTTTTATTACATCCTTATTAAATGTAGCTTCAATTTAACCAACTTCGCCGTACATTTTGCAGCTACAATATAAATTTGATATTTCATCTGGGTATTACGACTTTTTATACTTCTGTGCTCGACTGAAACTGTACCCAAACTCAATGATTTCTGCTTCGGCGATAATCATAACGTAGATAAGGATCTTTATTATAGCGCTCTGTCGTATTTCAACCTTGGCCCTCACCGCTTGGATATTTTTGTCCTCGACTCACTAGATTAAACTGCTACAAGTGCGCAACGTTTTTAGACGTAATAGTCCTTAAGGAATGTTTGTGATAAAAACAAATTCAGTTACAGGTTAATTTTTTACGTCCCCAGTTGGCTGCGTTTTACGGAGCAAAAAGTGTGTACTGGCTAAGTAAAATTTAATATTGTTTGTTCACTGTTTAAAAAAAAATCTATATTCTCACTGAAGAATGAAAAATTGTTCAATTTCGTTTTTCCATGTAGGGGAAACAGGGGCGTATTGTATCATTTTTCCTTGGGTGGTATTTACGGCTAAAAGTTTTATTAAAGTGCTGAAAACATATTGTTATGGGTATGTACATATGTATTTATGTTTGCGCCAATATTTTTATGAGTAGAGATATGTATGTGTATGTAATATGTTTGTGTAAATGTTTATGTTGTAATTTAGGTTGTCAATTTTACCCTGGCTAGCTTTCGACCCTTCTCAGTAGTGAGTTCTAGTGAGGTACAAACTCTGCAGGAAACCACACAACACACCACACTAAACAAAAGATATTATTTAGAAATTAATTTATTTATTAGATATTTTTTATATATAACAATAAAAATCCACTGTGAAATGTCAAACACAAATTAAG
>NW_019416398.1:17406-117483 GCF_000390285.2 Anoplophora glabripennis | reverse complement strand
TATACAGGGTGATTCAGAACTTATCCAAAAAAAAATTCTGGATGTACAGGGGACCCTTACAAATACAATTTTGTAAAGAAAAAATCAAAAAGGTCAGTCCGAAATTGATTTAAAAATACACTTCTGCACGGCACTGGAAACTGGTCCACTGTAAAACCTGACCTCTCACAATGCGACCGGCATGGTGGCAAAGTGTGATAAAAACGGGCAAAAACTTGGAAAACACAAGGAAAGAAATTAATAGAATTTTATAGCACCTATTTTATATCAGCAAATGCAACTGCTTTAGCCGTTATTGTTATTATTAATTAATAAAATTAATTAATTTGTGATTTTAAATTATAAAATAATTTGACATACCCGATGTTACAACAACTGTTCAAAATTGGCTCTCCACGCGTATTGTGAATAACGCTAGAGACTACAGTTATCCAGCTATGTAGGTAATGGTTGAATGTACTACAATACACGGGCCAAATTCAGAGACTTCCCTAAATCTATACTAACCTTTCACTCAAATCAAACTTATTCTCCACTCAACTTAGGGTGCCCTCACCTCATTCTCAATTCTAGTATTCAGAAATGTAGATAAATGAGTGACTAACTTGAGTGTGCATCAAACCACAAATTACTAGATAAGGGAACAGTTGGCTACTCAAATATTACCAAAAATATAATGACATCAATGAAAACCTAATGTCACATTTTTCTTTATTTTGAATTTGAATGTTAAAAATATATAGGTACATAATAAGTTACATTTAAATAATAAATAATTAAGATCAAATTAAAGTCTAATTAATTATCTAGGAAACCCCGCAATGTCAAAAAATTGTCGTTTCAATATTTCCGTGTGGGCTGGAAATTTAATAAGTCTTGGTAAACTTCTTGCAAGTTCCTCGCTAATTTCTCGGACAATTCTGCAGACCGAGGACTGACTGATTGTGGCTACATCAGCATAAACTTGCTGAAAAGAAATTAAATTACATTTAAATCAAGATATGAATAATAATAAAAGTCATCAATACCTGATAAGACCCTGTTGCAAAAAACCGCAATGCCACATACAACTTTAATGCAGAGGGAACTGGTAGTCCACGATTATCACCATCTCTAAATTATGATAAACCATTGGAAGTACTGTAGTTTCTATAGTATCTCTTGAGAATCTAATACGTTGTATCAATTCACTGTTAGTGTACCTTTCAAAAGGATTAGAATTATCTCTCAACAAAATTCTGAAAATAAAATGGAAACGTTAGTTATTACTGCTAATTACAATAGGTAAACACTTTTAGTTACTTACCTAGGTACAGGTAAAAAACCATCAACATCTTCAACATAATTGAAAAATTCCCAAAAATCGTCTTCCATCTTACAGGATATGTATGTATGTAACAGAACTAATTTTTAAAAAATAATTATAATTTATATATCGTTCACGTATAGAATATCCTTTATTGAATACCTTGACTTAATTGCTTGTAAAATATACTGCTATACTATTATGAAACCACAAAATTAATAAATTAGGGACATTTAAGCAAATGTCAAACATCACTAATATGTCACTCACCCAGTACTCATTTGTGAGGACAATTTCAGTATGATTTAAGTGACTCATTGAAGTAGAATTGTTTATGAATACGATTAGGGTGAGTTGAGTATGAGATAAGTGTGAGTGGAACTTTAGTGAGATCTATGAATTTGGGCCTACAACTTCAATAACTTTTTTTCTCGGAAACTATATGAATTTTACAAAAATTTCTTTTACAATACATATTGACTCCATTTCTCACACCGCATCTATTCCTAATTTTTTTTTTGGATAAGTTATGAATCACCCTGTATATGACATACCTTTTATAATTTATGTTATCTAACCAATAATCAATGAAAACTATTAATTGAAAAGACCTTCCTCTCACTCAAAATAAATCACCAAGTTCCTAAACACCCTTTATTGTGCTTTTCATTTAATTTTTTTACCAAAAGAGTATAGATGCAGAGAAGATTTCACTATTTTATCTACCAATAAACACTTACCTGCATTTTTTTTATCGATTTGATAACTATTCATAAAAACAAAAAATAGAACTCACAAGAAAATATTTTACTCTGCGATTGATATACGGTTCGAAGTAAATTCAATTTAGAGTTTTTTTTTACATTTAGAACCTTTGCTTTGGGAAAATAACTTCAAATAAAATACTCTAAAGACCAGAAAGAAGACTTTTAGATAACTCACTGAATTATTCTTTGTCGGAAACAATTTTATAGCTGTTGCAGAATTTATTTATGGCTTTGTCTCCTATAATCATAGCCCTAAGAGTATTAAGTTCCATTTCTAACTATATGATGAAGTTATTATTTGGGAAACATAAAAAGTAAACTCTTTATGGAAGGACTTAATCGATTTTCCGATTTATTGGATATTTTAACATAAGACATTATCCATTCGCATTTAAGTTTTAATGAACGCAGATTCATATTGAAAAAGTTTCAAGGAATTTAATAGGTTTGGCGGAGGTAGATTATATTTTTCATATTTTCGGCTCTCCGTTGTTCGCAGGTACTTGAATGTTGACACAGTTTGGGTGTTCCTTTCTGATAAGGGATAAAAGCGGAAGCACTCTTTAATTGTACCCACGTAGGAAATTACTTCGGGTTCGCTTTATATAAAGATATCTCGAGGAGTTTCACATTCAAGAGAGTTTTATTGGGTAGCAACATTCGATACGTACCTAGAACATTTTAAGTACATATTATGTAGTTACGAAAAAACCGATGATACAATCTCATGCCACATTTTATAGTCGAATTCAAATCAAAGATAATAAATGAAGAATTAAAGTAAAATCTAACATACTTTATTATTGGAAACATTTATTTTTTTAAGTAGAAACTGTAGTTGACTGTGATTTAGAAAGGTAGGTATTTTTCTGTCTCCATTGATATACAAATTGTTTTCTAACTTCAGTAGATTTTTCCTTGTATTAAATATGCAGTAATCACCCAAGGAGTTAAATTCAATGGTTCTCAAGATACAGGATGTTGAAGTTAAAAATATATCACATTAATTGAGTGTTCTGGAAATTTGACAAAGGTATTTTTAATTCCTATGCAATATGAACTTTATTCACTGTTATTTTCCAGTTAGTTTTTATTTCAGATTTAAAATAAATTTATCAAGAGAAATCTAAAATAATTCTAAAACCATTCATTTTGCAAAAAAGTCTAGGAACTTTTTCTTCCAAATAAAGTTAAAAATACAATGTAATCATCAAAAGTCCAGAAAAATAACCGTCCCATATAATTTTAGTTATCTGAAAAATGGGGATACACCTATTTGTTTGTGAAATATATAGTTTTACAGATATTTTTAATTTATTTATATAGTATGAAAAGTTTTCTTAAATTTAAAAAATAACGACTCAATAATAACATTCTTTACGAAATAAACTAAATGCACTTATAAAATTTTCAGATGACATATTCAGAGGCCTCGATATTCTGGAATTCTGTGACTGTGCTATTATCTACTCCATTGATTCTCAGATTTGTATACTATTTTACTGAATTTTTACTTTTATTTAAATAAACCATTAGTTTTAGTTTTATCAAAGATCTTCAGCAGTATTTAAATAAATGTACGAGGATGTTTTGAGAAATGTCCAAATATCTGTAATATCGGAGTAGTCTTAAGATAATCTCCGATCCTCTGGAGACACCTGGTGGTATTAGTGTAAAACGTAACACATACATACAGTAGTAAGAAAAATTGCAACTTCAGTGAATGTACAGTTAAAGCATGTGCTATAACTGAATTCCACACGGCATTTTTTTTTCTTTCAAACATCAACTCTGTATCTAAAAATAGATGGTTGTACACTAAGGTTTTTTTAATCTAAAATGTCGTCAGAAGCAATCTCCTGAAGTTGTGGAACAGGTATAAAGGTTACTTTTATAAGCATGAAAAACATAGTTTTTTATTATAAATAAGGTACAGACATTTTTTATTTTTGAAATATTATAGAGGTATATTGATAGTGAATTTTAATATTTTAATTAAAATTTCTGTTTTGTATGAAAATGACTGAATGGATGAAAGGACTGACTTTACTAAAATAATTTTACTTCAGTTGCGATGGTCTTTGTAACTTTGTAAACGAAAATTATTACCGTTTTTCTATCAAAACTGAAAAATGTACTTTATTTTTATATATTATTTATATTTGTAGAAATAACTATGATGAACTGTAATTATGAGAAAGTAGAAAAAATCTAGGTAAAAACCAGTCCATTGAGGAACAAAAATATTAATTTGCTTTATAATAACATAATGCAGCGAAAATCTGTCCAGTGTAATTTTGTTTATAAATTTACTTACTTATTTGTTCATGATGTTTCCAGATTATGTTTTATTTGTTTCTTACATACATGTTCTTAGAAGCTTAGATATTGTTCTGCTCTATTCTTAGAAACGTTTGAAAATTTCGAGATACAATGAAAAATATATTATAAACAGTCACAAGGGGAAGTTTTTGAATTTTGCTATTGTGGGAACGTCAGTCAAAAATGTAGAAGTGTTGGGCATTAATTGTACCAAATACAGGAAATTTGGTGCAGTAAGGTATATAAAAAACTATTATAACTATCGATTCTATATAAAAAATCCAAAGATTTTATTTTTTTTGTTTTGTTTTTGAATTCTTGTTTGTACGAAACTTTTTGCTTAGAAAGATGTAGGTATCCTGTATTCTGTTTAAGTTTACCACCACATCCCCTACCGATATTATAAGAAAACAGAAAAAAAATCCTGTTTTTCTAAACTGTAATCCCATTAAAAATATACAGGGTGGTCCATCAGTGTGAGAAAATAAGATAAATCCCTTGTTACTCATAATACAGAAAAAAAGTTTATATAAAAGTTGTACAGAATCAAGAACCCTGAACTACAAAATTAATTTGAAACATACAGGGCGATGAGTAAAAACGGGACACGTCAAAGATTACATTTTTTTAATGGAACACCCTGATATTTTTAAACATATGGATTTCCGAGAAAATTCTATATATGGCAATATAAACAGAATTTATCATTTTAGTGCGGGGTTGCCAAGTTATATAGAAAATTCTTCGAATTTTGAAAAAAAAACATGACCTCGAAGAAGTTGTATTAACTTTCAGCTATTAACACTTGGAACAAAATAATTAGACAGAGTTATAGGCAAATGTTAGACAAAGGCTCCTATATTAGCTGATATCGATATTTTATACAGGGCATTTTTTATAATACTATCATTTTTAGAAAGTATACACTTGATTTTCTAAAATTTTTTAAATGGATCACCCTGTATTTTATTGTTCTATTTTATTCACATATCGGTCCACTTCAACTTTTATTAAGCATGTTCTATATCTAAAATTGTTAGTTTTTAAGATACAGCTATATTTCTGAAAAAACTAAATTTTTATTATTTATTTTAGAATACCACATATAAATATTAAATAATAAAATTAACTCAAAATGGAATGATACATTATGAATTGACAAGTTGATACAATGTGACATTTCGTGCGACCGAAAATAAAAATTAGGTTTTTCCAGAAATGTTGCTATATCTTAAAAACTAACAACTTTAGTTGTAGAACATACTTAATAAAAGTTGAAGTAGACTAATATGTGAATAAAATAGAATAAAATACAGGCTGTTCAATTTGAAAATTTTTAGAAAATCAGGTTTGAACTTTCTAAAAATGTTCGTATTATAAAAACTGCCATGTATAAAATATCGATATTAGCTATTATAGGAGTCTTTGCCTAACATTTGTCTATAACTCTGTTAAATATTTTTGCTCCAAGTGTTAGTAATTGAAAGTTAATACAACTTTTTCGGGGTCATGCTTTTTCCAAAATTCGAAGAATTTTCTACATTACTTGGCAACCCTGCACTAAAATGTTAAACTGTTTATACTGCCATATATAAAATTTTCCCAGAAATCCATATGTTTAAAAATATACAGGGTGTTCCATTTAAAATATGTAATATTTGGCGTGTCCCGTTTTTACTAATCGCCTTTTATGTTTCAAATTAATTTTGTCCTTTAGGTTTTTTGAATCTGTACAACTTTTATATAAACTTTTTTCTGTATTATGAATAACAAGGGAGTTATTTTACTTTCTCACACTAATGTCCCATCCTGTATATAGATTTGTATTACAGGTCTGTAACTTTATGATAAAAATTAATGAGTTGACAGTTAAATTTGCCTTGAATTCTTTTCTTGGAGTTATATTTACATTGGATTTGCACGGTTATAGGATTGTCTACAGTTTAAAACATAAAGTTAACATCATATGCTGGTAAAGGAGTATAAAATCCAAAGATTGGGTTATACGTTTTCTACACTTGAATCTTAAAGAGTAATACATGAGATTTATATTCATTTATTCTTCACAAAGACGTTTTTCTAACGCCCACATTTCTCCATCTTAAGCCGTTTACAGATCGTAACGGCATAGTAGTTATTTCCGATAAAGGGAAGAATTATGAGACACCCTGTGCATTCCCCTCACAGTTATTTGGCTGCCCTTATGTGATATTCCTGGCGAGGCATTCAGCTGCACAACTATATTTATTGATATTTTCTAATCTTCTATCCTTTAAGACTCGGTAACGTTTTACTTTATCGCATATCGTACTTTCTGATGCTGGGTAACATTAAATCTTCGTTCCCTGGCAACGATGTTAACCTTATTTTACGTCTTGCCAAACTTTCTACGTGATAAATTCTAACTCCGGGGTGATCAATTTCCTTTAAAAAAGCTTTAAATATTAATTTTTTAGGGTAGACAGATTTGAACTAAATATTTATATTCTATAAAAAGCTGAGTTATGATAATATATACTGTAATGTGTATAGTTAAGTTAAGCAATAAAGGCGAAATAAAGGTCACATAATTAATTGCTAAGCAAAAATGTTTGAATATATTCCAATCTGTAATTTTAAAAGGAAATAGAAATTATTTTAGTAGGAAGGAAAATAGTTATACAATTACATTCAAATAAAAATTTACTAAAATATTTAGTTTAATAGGAGTAATAATGATATGCATCATTGTCAACTCATTTTCATGTTTTTAAATACATATATTTGTTATGTTTGTACTTACTCAATAAACAAATAACCTCTTTTAATATGATGATGCCTAATTATTGCTGTGGAAGGTTCTGACCTTTTGTAAAATCATTTTCGGGTACTTTTGAAATTTACGAGTATAATACACCAATAATACATTCTAGTTACATATAAAGTTAATACTACATTTGTATGTTATAGCAAATACAGTTTTTCTAATAAATAGGTAATACACCTGCATACTGGGTGATTCAGAACTTATCCAAAAAAAAATTTTTGATGTACAGGGGACTCTTACAAAAACAATTTTGTAAAGAAAATATTTAAAAAATGATTTAAAAATTCACTTCTGCAGAACACTGGAAACTGGTCCACTGTAAAACCTGACCTAGCACAATGGAAAGTGTGATAAAAACGGACAAAAACTTCCCAAGGAAAGGAATAAATAGAATTTTATAGCACCTATTTTATTAGCAAATTCAGCGTTATTGTTATTATTAATTAATAAAATTAATTTTTGGTTTTAATTAATAAAATAGTTTGACATACCTGATGTTAGAACAATTGTTCAAAATTGTCCACCGACGTGTAAGCACATTTGGGCCTGTTTTACCCAGTTTCTACGAACTAATCCAGATGTTATCTTACTTTACCGTAACACAAATGTTGTCTTGCTTCACCATAAATTAAAACAATATCTATCAACTCCGAGTTGGTATACACGCAAGCCATTTTTGACACTTACTACTACAAAAACTATTGTAAACACTATCGCAACGATGCGACGGCGACGATTGTAAAATGGTTTTTCAGTGTTCGGAGTCGCTGAGGCCACGTGGCTTTCCAAGCGCATTGCGAATGGCGCTAGAGACTACAGTTGTCCAGCAATGTAATGTTTGAAAGTACTACAACTTCAATAATTTTTTTCTTGGATTTTACAAAAATTTATTTTACGATATTATGTGCATTTCTCTTGCCGCATCTATTCTCAAATTTTTTTGGATAAGTTTGAATCACTCTACATACATAAATCTTTATTGCAATATATTTCCTTAAATTTAAACTCTTTTCTAAGAATATTTATTTAAGATATGATATTATCTGGTTAATATACAGTTTTCCCAAAATAAGAGCTAAAGTTGCAATCTGTTAGTTTATGACTCCGATTTAACACTTAACAAATGTGGTTAAAGGACTATTGTAATATATCTATCCAAAACTTCAATTTATCTTATTATTTTCAGGTTTTGTGCTACAGATAAAAGAAATTTAATTAATGGAAATAATCGGTTTTTATAATAATGTATTGAAATATTGTATTTTATGAGTAATATAAGGCATATACATTATCTTTGAGATGCACTGTATTTGTCATACCTACATACTTACCTTCTTTACAACCGGCGCGTTCGCCAAAAATTAGAATCAATTGATATAACATTACATTGTGTTACTAGGTATTAAGAATAATAAAAAACATGAAAATATGAAAGTTACATGTAAATACCATTTTTTATTTCGAAAGCGGAGCGTTCTGCGATCAATGTGTAATCTGTTTTCTTATGGCAGAATGAAATCTTTTATTGACTGATAAAGTTTGACTATGAAACATTGTTTCCATCTTTTTCATAGAACCTACCATTTGAAATATATGGTATTTGTTAACAACAGATATCATAACCATTTACAATGGTAAAATAAGAAATAATATAATTGATAAATATAAATCTTGCGTTACAATTACGCTTACAGAAATTGTGGTATGAGAGGTATAAGAAAAAAAAGTAATCTATATTTAAATTATTTACTGCAAACACCTTTTTCCCTGAAGCGTTATTAATTATTTATTATAGTATAAATAATAGCTTCTGTGAAATTATTGATTTGTGGCTTTGCGCAACGGATAATTTTATTATTTTCCATTGATCAAACAGGTCTACGTAATTAAAGAAAATTCGGAGATAGCTTGTTTTTGAATTAATAATAGTAGTAATAATAGTATTAATAATAAGTTTACCAAGTACATACAAAGGGTAAATAACCAGAAAATATTTTTCATTCGCCATATTTTGTATAATTTATACAGGGTGTTTCTAAAATAGGGTTCCAAATTTCTGCTGCGTTTATAACTCATTAAAATAAGCCAAAAAGTTCCTATTAACATGTGCCCTAAAACGCACCCTTAGGAAGTTATATGCCCTTAAAAGGGCTCAAACAAAACTTTTTTTTTTCTGTTATTGACAAAACGGTCGCAAATAAATAGAAAAAAATTTATGGGTCTTACATAACTTTTTACGTTAAATAACATGGGCTACTCCGTTTTTCGACATGCAAATCATATGCGTCCCATTTAGGTTGGTGAAGGGGGTTTTCGGCCCGTAATTTTTTTTATTTCAATTTTTTTACAATTTTCTCTACAGATTTATAAAATCTTAACAATTTTACGTAAAAAATATTATCTTTGTCCAAATCGATATTTCCAATGGTTTTCGAGTAAATTGAGTTTGAAAATTACTCTGCTCTTTAAGTTATTAGGCCAAAAATTACAAAAATCTGTTTACCATGGCAAATAAAAGACTGACGTTGCCACAACGCTTAACAATTTAAGTTATTGATAAACTGTCAATTGAGCTTTGCAGTGTTTAATTAGTAAAAGTGGTGAGTGGAAAATTTAAGTATACAACATTATTGCAACTCATAAAATGGAGTCATATTCAAACACGGAAATGGCAGATATGCACTTTATGTACGGCCGTGCGGCTGGAAATGCATCAGAAGCGAGGCGTCTGTATGCGGCAGCATACCCGAATAGAAGACTTCCTTCTCGACAGGTATTTCAGAGGATCCATCAACGTTTAAGAGAAAATGGTTCGTTCCAACCAAGAGTAAATGATCGTGGCAGAGACAGATTTGTAAGAACACCGGTGATGGAAGAAAATGTATTGAGAGCTGTGCAGGACAATCCAAGGGTTAGTGTAAGAAGTGTCGCACGTATGCATAACATAAGTTTTTCCGTAGTTTGGCGAATTCTTTGCGAACAACTACTTCATCCTTTTCATATCCAGCGTGTTCAAGCTTTAAATCCGAATGACTACGAACCACGTCGGCAGTTCTGCCAATGGTTTTTGCGAAAATCGAGGCGGATTCCGAATTTTGCATCTCTTATTTTGTTTACGGATGAGGCAAGCTTCAGTAAAGATGGTTATGTCAATTTTCATAACGCTCATGAATGGGCTGATGAAAACCCACACAGCATATTTCAGTCCAGACATCAGATTCGGTTTTCCGTCAACGTTTGGGCAGGCATTTTAGGCGATCGGCTAATCGGACCGTTTGTGTTGCCTAATCGATTGAATGGTGAGGATTATTACAATTTTTTAGTTAACGACTTGCCAGGACTTTTGGAAGATGTCCCTTTAATTGAACGCCAAAGCATATGGTTTATGCAGGACGGGGCGCCACCTCATTACCTACATAATGTAAGACAACACTTAAATGAGTTGTATGGAGAAAAATGGATAGGCCGAGGAGGTCCTGTTCCCTGGCCTCCACGTTCCCCTGACCTTAACCCCCTGGACTATTTTTTGTGGGGTCAACTTAAGGCAAAGGTTTATAAAATTCCAATTGAGACCATTCAGCAACTACGGGAGGAAATTGAAACCGCGTGCATGGAAATAAGGCAAACACCTAGAATTTTCCAAAGAGTTGGCAAATCATTGAAGCGTCGAGCTAGATTATGCATCGAAATGCAAAGTGGTCACTTCGAGCAGTTCTTGTAATTTAACATACTATTACTAATTTTAATCCCATTATTTTCTGTTTCACATTTAGCTATTGTCTGCAGTAGTAATTAGTTCTTTAATTAGTAAGTGTGTCTCTAAATTTAAATAGTCTTAGTTTATGTCCTAAATTATTTATTAAATGATCGGATCCTTCATAACTGCAATTTATTTGAAAAAACCCAGTTTTGTTTGAGCCCTTTTAAGGCCATATAACTTCCTAAGGGTGCTTTTTAGGGCACATGTTAATAGGAACTTTTTGGCTTATTTTTAATGAGTTATAAACGCAGCAGAAGTTTGGAACCCTATTTTAGAAACACCCTGTATACAGCGTGGCCCATTTCAAATGGAACCTCCATTGTAAAAAAGGTAATTTTTGTTCGATTTAATTGATTTTTCTTAAAGATTGATCTTAAAACGCAGATGACATTTGAATTTATTTTCAAATATCAAAGTCTGCATATTACTTCTTTTGGTTAGCACACTGGAATCTGTACTTTCTCAATTGGGTTTGTACCAAATTTTGAGATAAAATTCTGATTGCTAATTATAAAATTAAAAAAAAATAATTAGAAATGCATAGAATAAAATGGAAAGTTTGTAAAAAAATTTTAGATTGGGGCTGCAATTGAAATTAAAAATTATTGTTTAATTTGAAACTGAATAAATAACAACAAAACATGTTGAGTTTATTAAATTTCATTATGATTCCATTCCAAGTTGTTTACTCCCTTCTTGAAGAAAAGAAATAAAAAAATCACTCGAACAATTTTGCAACTAGCAATGAATATTTTTTCATAAAATTTTTCAGTAACTCAATTGAGGAGGCGAAGAATTAAGTGACGTTGTCAGAATTTACATAAAAAAGAATCGCTAACCTATTTTTGTTAAATTTGATAACGAAGCAATATTAAGTAGGCTTTGATAACTGAAAATGAATCCAAATATCATTTTTCTGCAAACGTCAAAAAATGACAAGGTTTGCGCATTGACAACAATATGCGAAGTGACACTTTTTTTCGGATTCTTACGTTACCATGACACCATGCGCGAAATACTTCGCGCACTAGGGTGCGAAGTATTTAGCACACTGCATGTAAATTAATAAGTTTTGTATTTCAATCTTTGAAAAAATGAAGCAAAACTCCAAATTATTATTTATTTTTACATGAATAACAATTAAATACTTTCAAAATAATGATAGCTCAACACTATTTTCTATAATAAATTAGGCATTTTACTTATTTAATTTTTTTAAGAGATAGATTTTGACGTTTGTAGAAAAAATATTGTTTGCAACTCGTGCGCGAACTACTTTGGTGGTCTCGAATAATTTTTTAACTCGGCTTCGCCTCGTTAAAAAATTCAATTCTCGATCACCAAAGTAGCATTTCGCGCATTAGATACAAAAATAACTATTATGGACTGGCTTCGCCTCGTTAAAAAATTCAATTCTCGATCACCAAAGTAGCATTTCGCGCACTAGATACAAAAATAACTATTAACATCATACAGCTTTTTAAACTTTGATCTTCAGAGAAACCCAAATATCTTATTATCTTGAAAATGAATAATTGATAATTAAGTTAATCAAATTTCCAAAATAAATTGGTAATTCAATACAATTGAAATGTTTAATTGATCTGAGGCAAACATTTTCAGACATATACACTGAAAAAAAAAAAAAATTGCAATAAAAATAGATGCCAATTTATTTAGTATAGCTTATTACATTTATTGTATATTTCGACACTTAGGCTTTACTTTTTTTAATTGACAAATTAAGTAGAAATAGTAGAAACTAAAATATTTTAGTATTCTTCATACTTATACAGAGTGTTCGTAAATAAGTGCGAAATACTTTAGGTGGTGGTTATTTTGTGGAAAGAAAACTTGCACCAGTGGCGTTCGTGCGAGAATGTCACAACCGTTTTGATATTTTTTTTTAGAAATTCGCCATCAATTTTCATAGGATGCACCGTTTTTGAGGAAAAAAATTAAAGATATTTTATTGTAACGTTTGTTAATCTTTTATTTAAAGGTGCAAGTAGAAATATTCGGATCACCTAAAAAAATGCACATTTATCTCTCCAAAGCGTTTTTCAAATTTCGCGTCAATATCTTTAAAACTCTGAAATAATAATTAATAAAAAATAAAAAATTAAAATTTAAACACTGTGTCTCGGAAACGAAGCATATTTCGACCAACGTTTATATGAACTTTTTTCACAAAATAACTTTGGCAACCACCCCCTAAAATATTTCGCACTTATTTACGAACACCCTGTATATTACATATAAGGTTTAGATTGAACCACAATTTTTATTTATTTTCGTTTTCATATGATATAGTCACAATAAAGCAGAGGGACGTTTTGGCACTTATCATTATTTTTGTAAAACTCACTATTTACTGCAATTGTATTCACTAATCAAAATTAATCACATTACACGATGTACCAATCAGGATAAATTATTATACCAATTTCTTGCATCACGATAACATAAGTTCTGTTACCACAGGGTGTACATCGCTTTGGTGAAGGGGAGCTTTGTGCTCGTTTTAATTTCTTTGAAGAGAAATTATTTATTGATTTTTTTTTTGTTTAATTAACAATATGATATAATACTTGCATGTAAAGCAAAGTCAAAATTTGGAGCGTACAACACATACTGACCAAAATCCGTCCATTGATTATTGAATTGGAAAACATCAGGCAGGGTAGACGTTTAATCCCAGTCCTTGATGGGTCCGCAGAGGACTTGTAGCGAAGTCCGTCTCTAATGTGTATCTCTTCAGTGTATCTTTTGTGTGATTTTTTTGATTCAAGACATTGTATCTCACAAAAGGCTTTTGATCCTAAAATTATCCAAGAAATATTTTCCTTATAAGTTATGAAAATAATCACTAGCATCAAAATATTTTTATGATAGTGATAATAACATTATTTTCTTACAGACCTAACATAGCTAAAATCACGCAAATTTTGCATCTAAACATCTACAGCTACAAGTTCGGTACAACGTCTGCTTTCTCTCTCATCCCGCTAAATACGACAGGCAACACATGTAATTTACCCGGATTGAAAGACACTTTTAATAAGTAAGTTCACCGAAAATTATTATATCTGTTGTTTAGACATGTGTCATATGATTGTACCTTCATCATATTTCAACATGCTACCCACAGTTGACGAAGGTCTCATATTAACAAGTGAAAATAAGAGACTTTTGAACAGTTAGTTTTATGACGCCAGCCTAAATACACAAGAATTGGGTCATGTTTGAGAAGCGAGGCATACAAATTACGCTTTCTGCATCTACAACTGCATTCTAGAATCCATCGGAAGCGTGTTTACGTGCTCATGCAGCAATTCAGGTGAATAGTGCACTAGACTACAGCCAATAATCAAGTTAAGATGTTTCTTTTTTTAGGTGTGTGTTTTATGTACTGATAAACAATTTTGTTAAGGATTTAAAAACCTTCTGAGTTTTAGTATTTGATGAAAAATGTAAGTGATACATGAAAGCCGTTTAATCATGGTAAAGGAAAAATAAAGAATACAAAGTGAGCTACCGCTACCTTGTATAATCGCATAAAGCTCCAAGATGCACAGGATCGTTAAATGAATGCAAAGCAGTTCGTTGCAGTTTAATATGCTATAAATATATGTTGAAGTAGATACTGGATATAAAACTGGTTTAATATACATGGGAAGGATATAATTCTTTTCCTTTCAACAAATACGAGTTTGACTGTAGGTACCTAATTAAAATTTATTTATTTGAACTGATGAAAAAAATTAAATATTTTTTAAATTTCTTGTAATTGAACTTTTTTACTCACTATTGATATTTTGAACAGAATTATCTCAGGTGATTATTTATTTATGAAAAGTGGGTAATTACTTTCCATGGGTTTCTTATGGCTTATGAGATTTAGGACACACTATATAATTATGTAGAGTGTTTCAAATCTCAAAAGCTCAGCTTTGTCTAGTATTCTAATAATAAAGCTCTTCAAAATAATAAGTAAAGTTCCCATATGCATGGCTGATAAGTATATCGTCTTCAAAATATGATGTTCATGTTTAAATTGCTCTATTTGAATATGTTCAAAACGTGTAAAGAGGAATAAGTGAATATTAACATTTGTATATAGGTATTTCACTTTTACTTTTTCTACGGTGTTATGAAAACTGAACCAGAATTATTCAGAGGAAGATAAAACTCTAGACCTAGATTAAATTTTCCCCTTTTATTTATTTATTAAATTTAATGTCAAAGATTAATGTATTACAAATACAAATAGTGAACAATAGGAGTAATAATGGAAATTTTAGACCCAATTATAGTGGCTATAGACAAAATTTTAGATACAGAAGTAACAGTAGAGATAGAGGTTATAATAAAAACCAAAAAAATGTGTTATCATAAAAAATTCAAAAATAAAGCAACTAAATGTGAAGGACCGCGGTGCCAATTAAACTTAATCGTTCCATAATTGAGGCGGCAAATCACGGAACATCTTTTCAAAATCGTAATGTATTTATGATAAAACTAATAGATTAATCTTCTTAATCGATACGGGAGCAGACATTTCGATCGTGCCTAGAGATGTTTTTAAAAATTTAAAAAAAGATACAGATATACAGTTATCTGCAGCTACACGGAGAAAACTCAATTAATTAGACAGGTTTGCTAAACCATTTTCTATACCAGATATCTGATAAACAATAATCACAATGGTGTTTCAAGTATAGGTAATTATTTTACTTTCTTGAGATAATATTTCACGATTTATTAATGATACAGTATATCGAATACTACTACGAGTTATTATTATAATACAATTTTCAATAAAGGTTAATAGCCACATATTTAATTTCGCAAAATATAATGAATATAAATCGGGTTATAATTCAAATACGCCATGTTACAATAACACATTTTAATAATAACCAACTATCAAACCTTGATCGGGTCTTATTCGGCAATTGTCGATGTCAAACGGTATTGAAGGAATGAACCTACCACCTGACTGCCCTATTCCCGCAATTTTATTGTGGGACTAGCTAAGTGAAACACGTACACGCGCCATTTTATGCATGCACCTGTTGGTTGTTGGTTCTTTTTTGTCATCAGTTTTAAATACGTAATTATGGATGGAAGTATTAGTATAGATCAAATTCTTATATCTTGGGGGTTTGAAGACCTCATAGATGTGTTTAAAGGTAAGTTATTGATTTTAACTATTTTCAGTATAGGAACGTAGGTATTTGCGAAAAAGTATTTTTCATGTCATTTCAGCCTAGACAAAATTCGTTAATACGGCTGTTTCATTTGCACATATAATTCTTATTTTGTCGTAGTTTTTTTTTTAAGTAATACAAAATTGTAATATCTTGCTAGGTTAGTACAGTACCTAGGTAGGTGCCTACGGTAAATTACTTTTTAGGTTTCTACTTTGACTCTAATGTTTTAAGTTAAGATTAGGCTTTTCGTTTCGTTAACAATTTAGTAAATAGTAATAATTAGTCTACCTTTTGCTAATATTGCATGAATAAACCGAGATGGGAAATACCAGTTTAAAAGCGAATTCTACGTCACAAATTAACAAAAAAAGTTTATATAAAATAAATTTTTAAATACGCATGAGCGCAGAAGCAGAGGTGAACTTCTTCACTCTCATTTTTATTTCTTCAAATTTGTCACATGTTTACGTACAATAGATCATTAAAGGCTTTATATATACAGGGTGTCCCGAAAGTAAACCGCCATAATTTAATTCCGGATTCTACGTCGAAAATATTATAGTTTGCTATAGAAACCATACTTCAAAAATGTTTCTTTATGAAAATACAGGGTGTTAAAGTTTTATTTAAAAAATTTAAATTTATCAAAATAAACGTAATTACTTTTCATAAATTGATAATTTTTTCAGTGTGTATATTCATATTATAATATTTGACTTGAACAAAAATGTAAAGTTAACATATTGTTGATCATTAAAAAAAATTATGAAACTAAATATTCTGTTTTTTAATAGTTTCTGACAATTAGAATATGGCATAATTTTAATTTGCTGTACATTTCTTGAGATAAAATGTATAGAAAAATACTTTTACCCATGTCTATATTTATCATAGAAGCATGATCATAAAAAAAATTACCCATTTTATTTCAGATTGAAGTAGATTTCAATGAACAGTTCCCTGACAAAATTGATATCATTTATTCAGCATGGCCAAAAATTGCTGAAGCTATACTATTGGAAGCCAAACAAAGAAAGATTTCAGTTGTTGAGTATTCAGATGTTGGTAAGATATAAAAAATGTTTTACTTGTGTTTTAACGTGCTAATATATTCTTATATACTTTCAGATCCATTAGTTCTAGCTGCAGTGACACTTCCCTATCTGTTTAATGTTATTACATTGAAAGGCTGGAGACCAACCCGAAGTGAGGTATCTGAAAGCTTTCTCATAAACGTTCAGGTAAATTTTTTTCTGGTTATATTCATTAACTCATTTAATACCGTTTTTGATAGACCTGAAAAATAAGCACATCTGTAAATAATACTTTTATCTGAGTTTTATAACATTTGTCTTTCTTAAAACACGGATTTATATTCGTACCAAGTTAAAAATACACAAGTAGAAAAATGTATTCTACTTGATGATTTATTTTCCCATAAAATATTGGCAATTGTTAATGTGAGTGAAGTTTCATATATCACAGTTTATTAATTTTGTTAAGTATAAATATATACAAGATGAGCCATATTTTAATTATAAAACTTCTGAACATATGGAAGATACAGAAAATGTCGAATTTTCGATATAAATCTATTTACATACTATAAATGATTTCACTTTTATTAACATTTGAGGTTTACTAATTAAATTATGACCCTTTCTAGATTTATGATCTCTGTTTATGTTATTGACTTGTGTCATTTTTCTCTGTCCTGCTATACATAATTTATTTATAAACATATTGTGACTGATTTTTGATCTCATTGATACATTTCCATAACTTATAATAATGAAGGTTATATTTTAAAATAATCGTATTTCTTTATAGATTAGTTTTAATTACCTATATCTATCGCATATCTCTGTCTATTAAACCATGATTTTGTGATTACTATTTGGCATTTTACTGTGTACTGTATTTTGTAATAACTGATATAAAACTTGATAATACTGGGTGAAGTATTACAAAATAGATTTTTTTATTGTAGTAGGAATCATGATTTATTACCCTAACTTAAAAAGTAAATTGCAGTAATTATACAGAAAACTAATAGTCACTAGCTTAAATATTAATGATAATATTACTGACATATAAATATAATAATACAGTTGCATACTAGTTATAAACTAAGTAAATTGCAGTAACTATACAAAAAACCAATAATCAATAGCTTAAATATTAATGATAATATTACTGTCATATAAATATAATAATACAGTTGCATACTAGTTATAAACTAGTATTAGCAAACCCTGGAATATAACCATAAGAAAGTGTCTCATTGTCACATATAGTATACAAAAATTTAATTGAGGTAATAATAATTTTTAAAACCATTATATGAATTTTTTCTCAGTGTAATGACTCCAAAATTTCAACTTTTGGCAAAAAGTATTTAAAAGTTAATTTAGGTTTGAGAAGGGAATTTCCCGTGATTTTCACAGTGGCAAATATTAACCGCCCTATCATTGGCGCAGATTTTCTTACAAAATTTGGTTAAACTATCGATTTGAAAAATAAGCGATTAATAGATAATGATATTTCGCAGCCTCCATCGATAAATTACATCATTGCGCATTGTGGAAAACATATTTTTATTTCTTGTTTATGTACATCTGTTGCTAAGATACTTCCAAAACTTGATACCTAGATTATATCATATCCATATCAAATCACAGTCGTAATAATAATCATTATATCATTGGATACCGTTCAACAATAACAGCGACTATGATGAACGCATGTACACCCGCAATAATAGCCCTCGTATTTAATTAGTTGAAATTAATATTTCAACAGTTGTCTTTATTATCAAATGAAAATTTGGATTAACATAACTATATAATTTTAAGTTCAGATGTTCAGTTTTGTAACCTGAGTGGTTATTTCTTTATTTATCTATCTACCGCAACGTCCAGTATCATAACGGTATTAACAGACAAAAGAGTTTACTATTAACTTCGAAAGGGAGTTTATAATTATCATTGCACTTTAATTAATACCATCCATTGCTTACGTAGAATGTAATCCAATGACGAGCTGTACAGGGTGACACTGAAGTTGGAAGAACAAAAAAACACCATAACTTTCCAGGAAGGGTTTTAATCACAATAAACAAAACAAACAAACAAACAAACAAACAAACAAAATAACGACACAACGGCTCGAACAACATTATTAATTAATTTATTTACACGCGACAGCGTACCGAGAATCAGGAAACGCGAGATCCATAGCAAAATTTGGAATTACTTTATCCATTATTAAATTAACCCGAGACTCTAAAACTAAGTAGACTGCTCAATGTGGAACCCAAGGAAAAACTACCTTTTTTCGGAGATCTCTCCTGAATTCGACCCCTCGCTTCGACACGCCTATTTCTTGGGTCCAGACGTTTCTATTCTTATCTTACTGGCGGGAACCCTGAATATCGGGACGCTTTGGTATAACTATGCCGTGTTAATAGTTTACATTTATATAAATAATTCTGTGACTAACTGGACTAGCCTTCCTCTAGTGACTCCGTGTAGCAATACGGGACGGATTAGTCAATCTCATTTAATCTACTCTTATAGCTTGGAAAATTCGCCTAAAAACCAGCTATTTGATCTATTATTATTCTTCTCACAATTTCTAACAACTTATTCTTGGAATTCCTACGTTCTTTGGCATGCATTTCGCGCGTTATTTGAAATATCGATTTTTCTCTTTATACCAGATGCTCAACACATCGCCCCGACAGTCTAAGTGAACTTGTTAAAAAATATTGATAAATTTCATGAGGCCTTCTCCGAAGAACAGCCTTGTGGCGACTCTAAACCTACTTGAGGGACCTTAACTTTCCGATAATTAGTATTGACTGAAATATTTAACTGTCTGAGTTGGCCCATCCGTTCCGGGAACTAACAAATAAATTACCACGCGTCCCGGTTTTTGTTACAGTTTAATCTGCAGTATGAAACTGAAAAATGGATGTCTCTTCGTAAATAATTCTCTTGACAAATTGCCTGGTAAACTAACAATTCGTTGGTGATTATCTTTGAGTTAAAATAAATGCATACATTTAAGATTCATTCTCTAGAAGGTTTATTAAGTTTAGGCAGTAAGGGATCACTAATTTTGTCATCTTAAAATATATAACGTACTCTGTTAAAAAACCTAAAGTATAAGCCGTTTTTAAAATATTTTCAAATTCAAATTTCAAAAAGTAAAGCTTTGAAAAATATTGACTACTTTTGAACTTATCCATGTGTCTCTGTAGTTAAATACAATGAATCAGTGAATAGCTGAATAGAACAGTTAACTTTTTACTTATTCCAAACATTCAAACACAAACAACAAAAAAGTTTTCACATTTCCATATTGACTACAATAATTACAGTTTACACAGTAAATAAAACCTAAATTACCGAAAACGAACATTGTTGAAGCAAAAAATAAGTAACTTTAGTGATAAACTTTCCTATTAACGTGAATATGTTGCAATATTTTTCTGAAAATACTTTGGATGGTTATATTTTTTCTTTTCAACTAATGAAAAATCAAGATATTATTAACAGTATAAAAAATATTAATAGTGTAGCATACGGCATAGATGGAATTAATATAAAAATTATTAAAATTACAATCCCTTATTGTGATGATATTGTTCGTTTTAATGTAAATGTGTGTAATTCAACTTCCATCCTTAAAAATTTTAAACGAAAAAAATAGACTCCAATTACCATATTTTCCGATATTAGGTACTTCATAATAAAAATGCCCGAGATAAAAAAATTAACTACCTAAATTCAATGATTTTCAATTTACTTTCCCTTTTGCAGCATTTTCTGTGAACCCCTTTAATTTAAAAACTGTTAGGCTTAGGTATATTTCCACGATTTCCACGATATGAACAAAAAATTTGAGGGTTCAGATAAATCTTGCAAAAAGTTGGAAACCGTAAAAAATCGAAAGGCTTAGGTCTGTGTTTGTTAGAGTAAAGAAAACTGCGAACATAAAACTCAGGAAATGTGTAAAGGTAAAATTCGGGTACGAGTTTTATTAAAACTTTTTCTAAGATTCTCGCATATGCTGTTCATGTTAAGTGGAGATATGGCAGGAATTCTTATCTTTACATTCGCACGTGCATATAATAAGGTGAGGTCTGTTAAATATTACTTCTTTCCTTTTGATACGAACAAGATATTAGAGTTCTATGCGAAGAATTTTCATATAAGAATAGAACTGGTGATCTTCGATTTAGTAGGAAACAATTTTTACTAAATTATCATAACAACGTTGACAACGTAGATAAATTCTAGCTATTATTTATTTTTATAGCTATTTATTTTATATAAAATGAGTTCAAATAATGTTTAAAGGACACATCTTTAAAATATATTAGAAAAAAAAGTACTTGTGAATATACTCACAGTTTTATTATTATACACAGGAAAATTAATTATTATACTCAAAAATAAGTAAACACATGAGTCAAATACGAAGTCTCTAACTCAAAACGTTTTAACCTCAAATGAAACTACATTGTTTCATGGTACCACATTGAGAGAGCTATACCTCAGTAAGTGTTGTCTTTTATACAATAAACTTACGTCAAAAATTTAAAAGGGTGAAAAAAGAGCAAAAACTGAGTTAACACAAACGGTCATAGAGTAAAGCTAATTAATTAAAAATGTGTTTAAAACTGTGGAAACTTTGGAACTGCTGAAACACATATATTTTATCGCGGCCAGTACTTACAAAAGATTCTGTAACACTTTTTATGAGTTTGTAGGTTTCTTATGAAGCCGGACTGTATTCGAAAGTCAGTTTGTAATACATTGTTGTAGTGATTGCTGTGCTGTTTTTCGAGAGTACATTTAATAGCCAAGTTTTCTATTGAAAAATGGAGCATTTATTTGGCAATCGTGAATATTATGATATGCTCATAACTTATAGCGAAGCAAACTAAAATGCCCTCAGAGCTTGTCAAGTGTACGGTGCAAGATATCCTGAACGACGTGTGCCCCCGCACCGCGAACATTTGTTGCTGTACCACAAAGAGTTTTGGACACCGGTGAAATACAACCGCGCCGAGGTCGCGACGGTAGCCAAGGGCGATCACTAAGAATCTTAAATGTCGATGAGATGATTTTAGATCTTGTCGAAGAAGAACCGCATCTTAGTACCAGAAATATCGCACAGCAAGTAAATATTTCGCATCCTGTTGTGTGGCGGACATTACGAGATGCTCAGTTGTAATCATTTCATATTCAATGTGTTCAAGCGCTTACTCCTGAGGATTTTCCACTACGTCGAGGTTTTTGTGAATGGTTGCTTCAGGAACATGCAAGCAATCCTCAATTTACAGCGCAAATACTTTGTACGGATAAAGCATCCTTTAGACTTCTTTTTGTGGGGATATGTGAAAAGTGTTGTGTATTGCAACGCGTGCGAGCGAATTGGATACGTCGCGCTGAGGCTTGTGTTCAAGCAAATGGTGGGTACATCGAACATCTATGAAAATCAACAGTTCTCAAAAGGTGGTTCCTTACAATGTTGAGGTAAGTCAAATTTTAAAATTACAATTTACTCCTCAAACAAAAATCCGTGTATTTACCTCATTTTGACATAACGGACAAGTTGCAAAAATATTTGACATAAGTTCATTAACACCCTGTATATCTTTGTTAAAGGGATTTGATTTTCTTGACAATTTGCACCACGTTAGGATACAAACTCAAAGAAAGACAAAATTTTATCCCCAAGGGAGATTTTGGATGTATTATTTACAAATAATAGAGTAACTTTTCCAATTCCAGAAGTTTTAGTCGAAACATTGCTTCAAGTGTTCCTCCCTACTGTGCTTATTGCCATTTATACAGCATCGTTTAATGCACAAGTAAGGCTTAGGCTCCCTAGATTAGTTATTATTCATGGGATTCACCACAAAGCGCAAAGTTAAAGGAGAAACTAATGATCTTCTATTTCCAGAGATCTAATTATAATTTACATCTATTTATACGGGGCATGGTATGATAAACATAAATAAGAAATACAAAACAAACTCCTTGTACTCAAAACATATAAGTAAATGGAAGATTTACGCTTGAATCTAAATTTAGCCTCAACTATGAATGAATATTATATGAAGCGTTTTCTTTGACCCCGAGCGTCGCCTGTTTTTCTCTGACAAAGAATGATTTATAGGGGTTGTGCCGGACGAACACTTCCGGTCGCCCACATTTTGCAAACAATTGTTTTTGGGGGAGTAACACGTAAAAATAGAAATGCTAGTGTTGATGTAACATCAAATTATTCATTAGCATATTCTATTTAAAAATATATTTCAACGAAATCTCAAAAGAATTGCGAAATCCACACGAACCTTTTTTTAAACGTTTGTCAAATTCTATTTTTTTTTGGCGGCCAAATGTTGATGCAATATTGAATGTACGCTTGTCTAAATATAATTAGGTAAAACACACACACATGATATAATGAAATTGTTAAATAATGCAGTCATTCAAATAAATCCTGTACATTTGCTGTCGTTTAAAATTGTTTTTCGCCGGCGTAGTTTTAGTGCAGCTATCAGACACTAAAGTGTCACATTTACTGCCTAGGCATTTGAATAATTTTTACTGCCGCTAAATTAAAAATTAAAGTTTGTTCTTTAACGTAAGTAATTTTATTCATTGTAAATATTTATAATGAAATTAAAACAGCCTGTAAGAGATATCCCTTGTGTTGTTTGTTTTAAAACATTTACTTTGTGTATGTAGGTTGAAGTGTTTTGATTAGTAGATGATTTCTGAACTATTATTGAATCCTCCAATGTGGCTGAATTATTTAAAAAATCGCTTTCAGCACTTAATGTACTTGTAGTAGGGAAATGTGTTTTGCTAATAACTGATTTACGAGTTATGGACTCCTGAATGTAGCTTTCAGCTACCGTTGAAGATTTCCATGTACCATGCATTTTTAAAGTTGTGATATCAGCTCCTGAGTTTATTAATAAGGTAGCTGAGGTTCTGCGGAAACAATGTATATTCCTGAGCATCGTTCAATTTTAGAAACGTTGTAACTTGTTTTGGCATTTTCCCAAATGTATGAATTCCTAGTAATTGGTTATATGCTTTACCACCTGAATATTTAAAAAAAACTTTGTTAGTATCTAATTGTCTTGCGGTCCTATACTTTCGATGCATGTCTAAATATTCGCTTACAATAAAGGATATTTTTTCCTTTGTTTTTGTAGTTGGAAAAGTGATCGGCAATCTACTCGTATTTCGCATATCTTCAACATTTCCATTTTTTTTTAATTGAAGTAATTCATCACATGGACACGCCCCAGATATGTCAAAAATCATTGCCACCTAAAATAATACCTTTGCACCTAAATACGTATCATCATTAGAAATATTGTTCATTTTCTAAAACGCGTGATTTTCTAGCACGATATCCATCCGATTGCCGTTTTAATTTTAGATACTTTTCAATATCGATGTTGTAAACATTCAAAGTAGCTCTGAGTATCGCATATATTGACCATAGTGAAGAAGATTTCATACTTTTGCTTAATTCAGAAAACTATACCATTAGGAAAAAGACAATGTTATTCTCAGCCCGGTAATCAATAAATTGTTTGTGTTTGCTGATATATCTTCGATTTTTCTGCTAATAAATTACACTCTATTTGCTTTGCTGATTCAATAATTTATGACGGAGTTAATGTGAATTCTTCCATCTCAAATTAGTAGTTATTTTTATGGATTTAAATAGGAATAATATGGCGATTACTGTGTACCTAAGTTATTTACTTAATAACGCTCACCTCATAGCAATCACAGACGATATGATAAAATTATTATTCATGAAAGAAGCATCATACAATTTTAATAATTACACAGTTTGTCTAAATATGAATGAATGCACAAATAACAGACTTTCACCCATTTTAACACAGATTTTCTGTAAAATGGACTTAGTTTGAAACTAAAACTACTTTTGTACAATCGGCATTGTAACATTACAAATTTCTTTACACCAAAAAGTAATTTAAGAGTCAAACTAAATCCATTTTATAGAAAATCTGCGTTAGAAAGGGAGAAAGTCTGTTATTTGTGCATATTTAGACAAACTATGTAATAAAATCTATAAAAATGTATTGCTGGTTGGCTATCTGCTAAAGAGCCCTCTTAATGCCTTGGCTGCTACTAGCCGCGGCATGAAATTTTGTACTTTACTGCCTAGTTAATCAAATAACTATGTTAATAGTTTTAATTCGTTATTTAATTAACTTCCATGCCGATTATTGAAAATGAAAACATATTATTTTTTCGAAACATCAACGATTTTTGTATGGTCTAGTTATCTGCTCTTTTCAGTGTGAGATCTTTATTTTAATAAAAACTAACAGTTTATTGACCCTTGCCCCTGAAGGGTTTATTGCATTAATTCTTTAATTTCTTTCACAGGTAGCAAAGTAATCCAGTAAATAAGTAACTTCTGACAATATTTGAAGGCTCATATTTCGATTCCAAGATTTATTATAAACTTTCTTCTTTCTGCTGAGAAATATTTCTTTAAAGTTTGTGCATTACCTCGTGGTACACCCTGTATATGGCCACATTTCAAGAGTATGTTACATTTTTAGAAATAATTTGAATTAGTTTAGCTACTTTAAAACAAGGTTTCTTCTTTCCAAACAACACAAACATTTTATTCTTTAGTAGAAATTATAGGAACATAAAATCATAAAAATACTTTTAATTTGACAAAATATGACTTGAATTTCATCTTAAACTTCTCCTTAAAAATGTTTCTGTTCCTATAAAATCACTTCTAAATTTGCACGGAACATAATACTTATTCAAAATCTTTAAAATGAACGATGAAGCAAAGCTGCTATAATAATATTCAGCTAACAAGGTACTGGAAGTAGATTTTATTCCAAAGTATTAAAATGTGCATTCCGCATTGCCGGGTAGCTTAAATTTAATGAGGTGCCCTGAAGCAAAATTCTGGGAAGACCTCACTCGCTCTACCAGATACCCGATAGTATAGACTCAGCTGCCGTGCTCAGGTTAATCGTTAGTTTCATTAGTAAATTTGCTGATGAAAGATGTTATTTCGCTTCTCCTTTAGAATCTAGAAGTTCAATAAATTAAAGATTTACGCGCATGCTGTTAAATAAGTATTTTTGGAAAAACTATTGCTTTATTTTAACATTTTGACAATATTCAATACTATCAAAGGAATAATAAACGAAATTGTATTCATTGTAGCATATTTTATTTAATTTTTTTAAGCGATGAAATGTATATTAACAAATGTGTCTATTTTTATGTTTACAATGAAATATAAGTCCGACGGAAAGTTAAATTAAAAAAAGGGAATTTTTCTAATGCGGAAAAACAATTCAACTAATTCAAAATTCATTGCGTTTTAAGAAAAAATAATAATAAATATTTAAAATGCCAACAGTACATAATAGTATTATAAAAGTTGTACCAGTAAAATAAATGTTTATACAGGGTGTAACTTTAAGTAGGGGTCAGTTTTTTTAGGGGTAATAGTACGTGTTCCCCTGAACACGAATCTGGAATTATTTCTTTTTAATCAAATAAATAGTCTAGTTTTAAATAGTCTCGTTATATTAGCTTTTAAAATGCACTTTAATTCTTGTATACGCCACTGAGCTATCTATCTACATTGTGGGCTATGGGAATGAACAATAATTTAGTAAAACAGATTGTATTTCTATAACTTAGCAATGTGTTATTTTAAAGTCACCATATTTTTTTGATATGACTGTGATCGAACATTAAAAACAAAACATTTCTTCGTTTCTAAAAAAATAGAAACATTTTACATGATTTTTTTCATGAAATATTAAAGTAATATAGGTACAAATTAAAAATAATTTTGTGAAAACAGGATTGATTTAATATTACAAGTACTTGTTATTTGAAAGTCACCATATTTTTTTATGTTAATGTGGACGAAGTGTTGAAGCCGACTGTCCTCGCACTTGTTAAAACAGGAATGGACGAAAACTGCACTGTTTCATTTGGTTGCATATTTGTTTAGTCTTCAATATTATTAGTTTGGGGAAGGTTGTACATCTTGTAAAGTTATTTATTTCTGTGTTCAGTGACGATACAGTGAAATATCCGTAGTCGAAGATTTGCCACAAAATCTTAAGTGTTGTGTTATAAGATCAGGGGAGTCAATAGATTATTTATTTTGTGTATTTCATTTATCATTATTGATTACATTACTTGTTAAATACTGTTTCATAGTTTGTCTTATTCAAAAGTAATAATCTTTAGTTTTTGTGGGATGGTAGAGTTCATTGTGAACACCTACTTAACAAAAGTAACGTGCCAAACTTCAAGGCGGGTGGTGTGGAAAAATGCCTTTTAATAACTATTTCTTAAAAAAATAAGATTTGACAACAATGCACGGACTAAAACGAGCCGTAATTTCAAGTTACACTAGCTAGTCCAGTGGCGGGATAAGAAAATTACGAAGAAAGAGGATAAAAAATGTTAACATAAATGTTTCTTTAATTTATACCTATTAGATGTACAGTGCCTATACTGCATACAACCTGTAGATGAACAAGATCAAAAGATAACTTAACTTAATTCAAGTCTGAAAAATAATGTATTCGTACCATCAGAAACACAAAAGGTTTAATAGGAGCAAAAATAATTATGAGCAATTTAAACAATACGAAAGGATTTAGGTAATTAGAGGTAAAGAAGAAAATGAAACGGCATGGAGGGTTTGACAAAAAATCCTATAAACAACTTGATGAAATAAACAAAAGACCACCGTACTTTCTTACTCTACTGGAAAATTTCTTATTTATGTGTAGTTACAACATGCGCTACAAGTTAGCTAAGTACATAATTTATCTGCTTGTTTTCTCATACCGCATCGGTTGGAACTCTAAATTGCGGTTGTTAATGTTTATACATTCGGTTTAAATAGCACGGCAAGAATTCTGTGCTACTTAGAGGACTTTGAAACCTTTCCTCAAACAAGGATACACAATTTGTAACGAAATTTAAGGACGGTGAATAATTTTAATATATTTCAATATTATTAAACTCAAATCTCATAAACTTCATTATGTAGGATGAGACAAATACAGTCAGAGAAGTATCAGCAAAAAACATGAAATATTCCTGACAGTAATTGTTAGTTACTTATACGTATTCCATTAGAGACAATACCAAGTATTTTTTTCGTTGCGAAATAAATTCTTATTTATATCTAAATTTGAATAAATGTTAATATTGACATCAAAATAATAGAAGTATTTTATCTCGTTTATGCTAAATTCATATAGGAGACTGTAAAATGTTCTGATATGTAAAAAACAAAAGAGAATAAAATATTTGTGTTAAAAAGGACTCATATACGATGGTGTGCAGAAAAATATACGTGTTACAACGAGTGAAAACTTGCTAGTCCAGCAGTGAATAGTGCATCGCAATATGATTTTAAGCAAATATCCATAACACAGCCACACAAAAATAAAAACAAAAGTGCAAATCCAAGAGAGCCACATATCATTTCCAAAGGAAATTGGTGCGGTGAACACGATCCTGTAGTAAAAATTCATGACTTTTGGAGAAAAGTGAAATTTTTGGGTGAAACTGGTCCAAATATGGGTCACAACTGATATATTTCCTAAACTGAGTCCAAATATATCATTTTCGTAGTATTTTGCGAGGCTGAAAATTGGTAAAATTTACCCATGACATGATATTTCGCAGAAAATTTGGGTCAAAATTTCTCTTTAATATGGGTCAAAATTGATTTTTTCTTAAATTTTGTCCAAATATGTAATTTTCGTAATATTTTGAGGCGCTGAATATGATGCCTCTTATTTCTCAGAAAATCCAAAATTAGTGCTATTTTACATTCCTGAAAATAAAAAGTAATTAATAAGAACTTCATAAGAAACATAAGGACTTACCACTTTTATCTCCCACATAAATAAAAAAATTTAAAATTATTGACTACTCTATTTGATAAAGAAAGATATATCATCTTTGTCGCAATTTAAAACAAGCTACAGCTTTAGGATTAAAAGTTGAAAAAATTTAGAGAATTTTAAAATTCAGGCAAAGTTATTTGATGAAAATACATATTGTTTTAAATACGGAATGAAGAAAATTAGTCAATTTTTTTAAATTGATGAATAATGCTGTTTTTAGAAAAACCATGGAAAATGTTAGAAAACATAAAGACGTAAAGTTAGTCACTAGATGGTAACGCAGATATGATGCAAACCATTAAGTATATTTTTAAGCCAAATGTTCAGTTGTATAATTTTTGATAAAGATATGGGTCTAATTGAAATGAAACGATTAAACATTACAGTTAATAAACCTATATATGTAGGATTTAGTGTATTAGATATTTTGAAAACAATTCTGCATGATATTTATTTCAATTACATTAAAAACTTTAATGATAAAGCAAAATTGCCGTATACCGACACTGATTCTTCAATATATCATTTCTTTGTTGACGACATATACAGGGTGTCCAAGTGTCTGCGTACAAAAATTTACCAGGTGGTTGACCAGACCAAAATAAGGTTAAAATTATTATAAAATATTTTTCTGCGATGCACTCTCACTGAGTTACAGGGTGTTGTTTAGAAAAAAATAATAACATCTTTCCGCAATAACTCAAAAACCCTTTCAGGGATTTAAGTAAATTTGCGTGAAATCTACATATATTAAAGGTCATTAAAAATACATGGTGCTTACTTCAATCTGACGCCAGGGGCGTCATAACTTTTGCATATCCTATTTTTATGTAATTTGATTACGTCTTCCTGAATCTGCAATCGATTCTGAACAAAAAATGGGCACTTGTTTCATAGCTCAAAAATGAACCGTTTTCGAGTAAATTTGGTCTAAATGATCGCCTGCATTAATTCGTAGAAAAATGCATGTAAAAATTTTATTTGTTGTTATCTGGTAGGTACCTGTCATTATAAGAAACAAAGTTGTTTACAAGCGTACATGTTAAAATTAATTACGGTACTTGAAGTTAGGAGAAATTAAGTTTACAAAATAACAAGATTAAGTATTATCAAATTTTCCAAAAACGAATATGCCGATATGATATTTGTGTACGGTTTCTGTTACGGAAATTCATTGATGGCCTCACGAAAGTATCTACACAGGTTACCAAACAGAAGGCAACCTTCACAGCACGTATTCCAACGAGTTTTCCAAAGAGTCCATGAGACTGGGAGTGTTAAAATTGGAAATACCAGAATAAGAGGTAATTTGGAAGAAAATGTAACCAGTGTCCGAAGAATATCAGCGTAGGTACTCCACGAAGCAGAGTCTGGAGAATTTTAAACCTAGAAGAAATGCACCCATACCATTTACATATGGTACAAACTTTGCATCCTGATGATTCCAAAAAAAGGATACAATTTTGCAGATGGTTGTTAGAAAATATCTATAATGACGAAAATTTCCATCAAAAGATATTGTGGAGCGATGAAACTATCTTTACGAAAAATTTTCATGTCTGATCCATTGAAAATCCGCATGTGCGACTCGGAGGGTCATAGAGTTTCAAAGAAGATTCTTCATAAATGTCTGGGAAACAATCTTCAACGGAATTCTGCCTTCTCAAATTATTGTAGACCGTTTGAATTCAGAGATATATACAGATTTTTTAGAAAATATTGTTGATGGCGTACTAGATGACGTTCCCTTAGCTTTGCGAAATTAAATGTACTACCAACAACATGGAGCACCTACTCGTAACGGAAGACATATATCTGCGTGGCTCGATTTACATTTTCCAGAACGCTGGATTGGGAAAAATGAACCTATTATGTGGTCTCTCAGGTTCCCTGACCTTAACCCGCTTGATTTGTTTTAGTGGAGGTCATATGAAGCAACTGGTGTATGCCAAACCCAGTAACACAAGAGACGATTTATTAAAAATTAATGCAGCCGCCGAGCAAATTCAAGCAACCCTTGATTTGGGAAGGGTTTACAATTCCTTGGTCCAAATGGGCAGCATTTCGAGCATTTTTATTGAAATAATTGTTTTCTATTTTTATTTTTTAATATTGTCATTTTGCTAGCATAATTTCGTTTCTGTTCCATAATTTTTAATTTTATTTTTAGTTCTCCTATACATAACTAAATATTGAATAATTCATAGAAAACTTGTGTAGTTTCTTCATATTCATTGAGCTGCAGCTACATGGGAAACTGTACCTTAACGGCAAAAAATTTTGTTTTTTATAATGACAGGTACCTACTAGATAACAAGAAATAAAATCTTTAGATTCATTTTTCTACGAACTAATGCAGTCGATACTTTATACCTAATTTACTCGAAAACGGTTCATTTTTGAGCTATGAAACAAGAGCCCATTTTTTGTTCAGTCAATTGCAGATTCAGGAAATTGTAATAAAATTACATAAAACTAGGATATGCAAAAGTTATGAAGACATAGTCTTGAGGACAAGTTGGCCTAGGCCGCCCCTGGCGTCAGATCGAAATAAGCACTATGTAGTTTTAAGGACCTTTAATAAATGTACAATTCACCCAAAAATTACTTAAATCTCTGAAAGGGTTTTTGAGTTATTACGGAAAGATGTTATTATTTTTTTCTAAACAACGCCCTGTAACTCAGTGAGAGTGCATCGTAGAAAAATATTTTATAATAATTTTAACCTTCTACCCCCTGGTCTACCCCCTGGTAAATTTTTTTACGCCGACACTGGGACACCCTGTATATCAACTATGAAATTAATAAATTAATAGTAATTACTTTTTTCATGTTCAGGTATGTAAAAAAGGACTAATTTTGAATTTTCTAAGAAATATCGAAGTGAGAGGTAAATTTTACCAATGGCATCATATTCAACGTCTCAAAATATTACGAAAATGATATATTTGAACAAAATTTAGGAAAAAATAAGTTTGACCCATATTTGGGATAGTTTTCCCTCAAATAGTGAATTTTCTGAGAAATTTCGCGATTATGGGTAAATTTTACTAATGGCATCGTGTGTAGCGCCTCAAAATACTACGAAAATGATATATTTGGACAAAATTTTGAAAAATATCAGGTTTGAGACAAACATTTCTCCGAAATTTGTTGTGGCGTTATGAATTTTTTTTTTGAGGCTGTGTAATATTTATCATATCATTAAATACACATCTAAAATTGACTCCATAAATAGACTTCAAGTTTCTGTAAATATGACTATACTGTTTATCTTTGCGGGTAACTCCACTATAAACATCTGTAAACTTACCTTGACCCGTTGTTAATGGTGGTGATATGGTTAGGTGTTTTCAATAACAAATTAGTTGTCTTTCTTTGACTCACGTTATTAGACTCTTTGTTCATGCGTTAGACTGAAGTTCTGTTTATCTAGAAAATCAATAACACTGTATAACGTCAATACACTATAGAGAACAAGCAAAGCACGAGAGCTTTGCATTTTGCCACTGTGCATGGATGGCAACACGTAGTCTGCTGAAATGTGCCTTCATTATTTGCAATTAGTATGTTTCCGTCACCTTTCATACCCTCATATAGCGTTGATGTAGATAGGGTGGTTAATCGAGGGTAAACAGGTAATTACAAGAACGGATGTAATGAAAAAATGCTTCTAACAATAAACGTCGGTAAATCTGGTATCTACTTCCGGATAGTAGAGATGTTGAGTCTGCTAATATGCCCAATCGATATTTAAATTTACGTTGCATTTAAACTTCATATTAAACATAAGTTGTGAAAACAATTATAAATGTAGTTATGAATATGGACGCCTCATATTAATAAAAAAAAATAAATTATAACGTACTGTAATATTAAGTCTTCTTATATCTTTTTGTAAGATTCCACATGAAAAATGTTCAATCTTTATTCATTAATTCTAAATTTCCTTATCTTAACCTCAAGTTGTAGCTAATATTAATGACGACCATAGAACTGTGTTTTAAATGTGTTTTTGAAACTCATATTAATTTAATTCAATATAATTATTATACCAAAATCTAGAAAAACCTAGATTGTCAAGAAATAAAGATTATTATGTTATGCTCTATTAAAAAAGTTTCCTCTTTGAGATTCTGGATGTCAAAGCCTGTTTCAAAATATTTTTTATTTTATTTTGCTATTTCTATAATTTCTTCCTAATACAACAAAATATTCACATGTTAACATAATAAAATAAACAATTTAGAAGGAAAAGCGGAAGTTGTATATAACTCAAAAGAGACATGTAAATAACAAAATCATTAATACGAATATATGAAATATAAAATTGACAAACGCTTATTATAAAAAAATGTATACAAGTTGATTTTACTTAAATCTATTTAACAATTAAAGATATTAAAATTCCTTTTTAAATGTCCTGAAAAAATAGAAATAGCATTTCTAATTAAATACATTTTCAATTTTCTGTTAGAGATAAATAAAGTTGGGTTTCTCATTTCATCAGTTGGCAAATTATCTCGCAAACCAATACAACTAGAACTGACCTACGAGCATCAATAAATTATTAA
Source organism: Anoplophora glabripennis (assembly GCF_000390285.2). Lineage (NCBI taxonomy): Eukaryota > Metazoa > Arthropoda > Insecta > Coleoptera > Cerambycidae > Anoplophora > Anoplophora glabripennis. The sequence goes on along the minus strand of NW_019416398.1, from coordinate 83,729 downwards.
CGAAATGATTTGCAATTTTTTCTATTTAATCGCTTTTCCCTCGTCTCTAACGTTTCTGAGATCGCTGTAAATGCATTGCTACAATAACTTATGCGTGGTATTTCCTGCAGGACAGTAAGTAGTGTACCACTTTACTAATTTGGTGAGTGTATTTCTCGTATATTTTTTTTATCTATACTTCGATTCAATCCAGTTACTTTCGTTGAATTCACATAAATCATCCTACATCTTTTCACCATGTAAGAGAAAATTTGACTCTTTCAATCATTTCTCACTTCTGGTAAGCTCAAATTTCAACAAAATATCTTTTAAATGTAAAATATGATTCGCAATAATATATCAGTTATCAAACTTAGATGTCCGTAAAACAGGAGAAAATTGTAGAATATCAATGTGCAAGCGGCTCCTAAGACTAGATACTGTCAGTGGGAAAATGGTTTTAAATTGCTAACACTTCTCGCCAAACTTCAAACGTCAAGTTGTACACAAACACTGCGAATTCTCCACTAAATTCTTGAGGGATTCACCCTGAACAATGGCAGCTACTCGGAAAGTCATTTATTTGCAAACTAGCTTTTAGGTACATATCCCTTCAACTTTTACAACACACGATAAGTAAAATATCCTTGCTAAAACTTTAAATGCCCTTTACTTCCTTCTCGAGACTTTTTTCTACACTGGCAATTTTTTTGGAAACTATTTTCTGTGTGTGGATCTCTAGCACTTTTATTTTTAATTAAGTATTTTAGACGAGAGTAATAAAAGAATAAATATTTTAATTAATAGTATTTCATATTTTATACAGGGTGTTTCAGTTCGAGTGAATCAAACTTTAACCACAAATAGAACTCAATAAATAATTCAGAATTGCCTTATTGCAAGGGTCTAAGTTTCACCGTTTTCATTGTACAGGGCCGTATTGGTCGGTTGTTAAAATCATATTATTTATGGAATCTTTTTACGAATTTATTCAAATTTGGTGTGGTGTTAATATGTGCACATGTGCATAATTTACTGTAAAATTGACTAATTTTTGTAGGTCAGTGGCGTAGGAATGGGTAGTAAAGCGGGATTTTTTTACCTCAACTTCTACGCCATGACCTAATAATCATTTTGGATCATTTTTAGATTCCGTGGACAATTCTACATAAAAAAGGTATACTTGTTGAAAATCGGTATAGTGCATCGTTTTACCGAAAATCTCAGTTGAACGGGAGACCGTTCTTCTGATGAGAAAAGTTTCTTAAGAATAGGAAATAAATTTTAAATTAATATTATTATAATGTCACGTATTACCTTAGAATTCAAAACAATATTAAATAATGTCTCTACATCGGCAAAACGACTAATAAATTTTAAATATAACCCCTTGTGTATTATTTATTGCATTCGTAATATGGTGAATTCCTTCTCTGAGCTCATTTTTTTGTTGCGCTGCAGTGCGGTGGACAGCGTTCAATGGCACTTTCTCTAAAATTTCATTTGTGTCATTCTGAAGCAATTATAGGTATCCTTGCTCATTCAACAGTCCGTTTGTTTCAAACAGATATAATTCTTTTAAAAAATTACAACTACATATTAATTTTAAATTTTCGCTGTGCGTCTATTACAGTATCCCTACACAATGATTGCCATGAATAAACAACTAAGCAATAATAGACTTATCTGTCATCAGGAACTGTCATTTTATTCTTAAGATTTGAAATATTACTTTGTAATATAGTAATAGTTTGTAAAACAATTGATTAATGTTCAAGATTTTCTTGTCATTCAACTGAGATTTTCGGTAAAACGATACCCTATACCGATTTTCAACAAGTATACCTTTTTTATATAAAACTGGCCACAGAATCTAAAAATGAATCCCAAATGATTATTAGGTCATTGACGTAGAAGTTGGGGTAAATAATCCAGCTTTACTACCCATTCCTACGCCACTGACCTACAAAAATTTGTAAATTTTACAGTAAATTATGCACTAATATGTGCACATATTAACACCACACCAAATTTCAATCAATCTGTTGAAAGCATACCAAAGATTTCGTAAATAATATGATTTTAATAACCGACCAATGTACAGTGAAAACGGTGAGACTTAGACCCTTGCTTTATAAGGCAATTCTGAATTATTTATTGAGTTTTATTTGTGGTTAAAGTTTGATTTACTCGAACTGATACATCCTCTATACGATATTTTGACAGACTGAAGGAAACGCTCAAAATAGTCGAAAACTTTCTAATACATTTTTTTTCCAAAGCCATAAAAGTTTATTTTCAATGCCCTATCAGACCATCAGAAGGGTAAGCAATACCACCAGATTTATTAATATTTTTATATTTATTTTATATTGTGTAGTTATAAATCTTAGACCATTAACAAGTTTGTAGATATTGCTGATATAAGAAATCACTTTCTAATGTAACCAACCATAAGTCTATCTATTCTGTCTCTATCTCCATAACGACAGAGGTGCTCATCTTTCTCTGACTCATAATAAATTAGATCGCGTTGGTTTTGTAATGCCTGACTGTTAAATAAACACAAATCTCAGGTTGTAATATCCACGAGTACTTATCTCATTTGATTCATAAAAAATGTACGTATTTTACTCTTTTAGAATTTTCATCTGTGCTACTCACAGGGTAATGGAACAGACTAAAATTAGCACTGAATTAGACTGCATAGTTTTGACAGAGGCGCTGTCATATAGTTCCTAGATACCGGTTTCTCTTTTCTGAACAATAGCAATATTTTCTTGCTCGCGCGTAGATCCTACCTAAGTAAGCTCTTTCTCTATACTACTCTACTAGGCCAATCTTATTCAGCTATTCGCTGGGTCTGCAATGTCCTATTAGCAGTCCTAACCTTATTGATATGTCTTTAGCTCAGTAGATTTGCTGTCAACTTCTTGGAAGATCCATCTAACGACTTGGCTATCCTCTTCCAGAGATTTCTTGGCCTCATTTTTGGCCTTATCTTTTTATTCATTTCTGTCTAGCGTTTTAACACAGTTAGCAGTGGAGGTTTAGATCATTAATAGGGTTATAAATTAGCCTGTGACAGTGACAGGATCAGAAGAATGCAATTCGTGGTTGGATAGGAGAATTGAAAAAGTGCTAAAGGTATTGAAATAATATTTGTATTTGTGGATATAATTTTTGTTGCAATTTTCCAAACTGTTAACAATCGTTAAAAATCACTTTATCATAATTTTACTTAAATCCTTAAAGAAATCCTTAAAAAAAAATTAAGGATACAATTTAATTTGTTTGCGTTTAAGGTGTTTTTGCATAAGCCTCTAAAACGTGTTTAAAAATTTAAAACCACTAAATTAAATTCATCGCCACAAATAAACTCAGCTATTCTGAATTTAAATGCACATTTATTAGGGATACGATTAAACCCGGACATTAATCTCTTGCATAAACTTTAGAGCTATCATAAATGTTATATCGAGCTTCTAGGTAGGTGACAACGCATAGTTAATATTTAAAATTAATGAGTTATACTATATTATTAATTATGGTTATATTAATGCTTATACGAATAATAATTTTGTTAGCTTTAAATAGGGCGCTTTGCGTTTTAATTGTCCAATCACACACTGACTCACGTGATCAAATGTATTTTCCATGCTTGGAAAGCACTAGAGCCTTGTAGTTTATTGTACTGTGTTTCCCATTTTCGGCGTAGTGACCTTTCCAGTGAGTCCAGTTTTAGTTGACATTAACAAATCTGTCTTCTTTAGGTTCCATATTCGCACAATATATTTCTGTTCTTTTATTGTACAGTTTCTTCCATCAAACCGTGTAATTTTGTTCGTGTGTCCTCTAGAACGCATCATCCTATGAGGTCATCTGTCACCGTACTTTACTGATTTCTGCCTATTTGCAACATTTTTATTTCTAAAGGATTTTTTAATGAATGTTTGTGCCTAGACAAGTTGCTCCTAGCATCTTTTATACTTATTATTCACTCATTTATCTACTTTGTTTTGTACTTTGATTTTTGTCACTTTTAGGATAGGTTCGTCATCAATATCAGCAGTTAACGAAATGTTCTTTGCTTAGTAGTCAGTCTTCACATTGTAACTGAATGGCCCGCAACGACTTTCAGATCCGTCAAACTTTCTCATTTCGGCGTGATTTGGGAGGAATTGTCAATGTCCTCAGATGTCCTCTTGTAAGAATATTCATCCATGAATGTTTGTAGATCTTTATATTATATTATTTTGCATATTGCTGTATTGCATGCGTCTCCCCTTACAGACAGAACTACAGTTAAATTAATTGGAAAAACCAAAGTTTCCTTAATTAAAATATTTTGTTAAGGTACTCCGCATACTTAAAGTTCCCTGCTTATGTATTTAATCCCAATTTTAATTTACTTTAATGCTATGCAATGGTTTGTTGATTTGACTGAAATTAACTGTTGATTACTGAAATAATACGTGATCTACAAAACCACCATACAAAATTCCCAACTTGAATGTGGTTTGACTTAATAATAAGTGGACATATTGTTTGGAACATATGAGTTTAATATGATTCGTATTTCACCAAAATTATTTGCGATGATTATTACAAATCTAGCATATTTGTTCAACAAGTTAATTTTGCATAATAAATTCGACGTCGTTTACGAACCTTCCTTCGTTATAAACCTACGCAGTCCTGATCTTTACATATTAAAGTGTTAACCTCTTCATTAACCTTATTCAACTTAATGGACCAACCGGTGAAGCAAATATATCTTTCTATCCGCATGTCCTCTTAGACAACCTTTTGAGGGCCGTGTTAGGGAAACTCGATCCCCTTCTCTTCATATTCACACTACTTATCAAGGGACCAATACTATGAATATCTAAAGAGGGCCATAATTCAACTCCATAATTAACTTTTGTGATGCTACGTGGGTTACAAATAATAATATTCGACAAGGTTTTGATCGTTGATTTTTGAATAACCGCAGCTTTCTTCTACTTATAAAAAATATATCTATATTTTCTTTTTTAGAATGATGAGGATGTTATGTTTCTGTTTCACAAGAGGTAGCTTTTATACAGAATTGAACAATCGTAAAAAATTCAATCAATTTACCCAAAATAAACGTGAATTTGAAAAAGGATGTAAAGTATCCCCTTGTCTATTAATAATATTAGTATTATGAAAATCAGTATATCTGTTAAATTGCCACCAGATTATAAAACAAACAGGGTGTCTAAACTGCATATCTTATTTTTCAGTATTCTTCATGTTACCTTATACAGTCGGAACACAAAATAATAGGCTTTAATCCGTCTCACCATCATCAGTCAACACAAGGAGAAGTGCGAGCCGTTTGTAAATTTTTCGTATAAAATTGTGTGTGCAGCATTCTCCCAGAGCAGTCGATATTGCACAGTTTTAGGACATTCTTCTGCTGCGTTTAGATGGTGCAGCAAATTCTAGATTTACATTTTGAATTTCGGAGGCATTTTCTCGAAACTGGTTGGTGCTGGGGCCAAACTGTGTTAAAATTCGTGTTGAGCGCGTCCGAAAACGTGACGACCACAAGAATTGACTACTTTTTTTGTTTTGCATGCCTGTGTTATTATTAGGGATTAGATTAGAACCGCTCTATAGGAAATGCTACCTCTTTATTATTAAATACCAGGTTTATAATAAGCTTCAGAATAATTATTAAGTATTTATTAACAAACTTTAAACCGGCAACTGAATTATTCGCTCAGAAGGAGATTACATTTATTTGATTTGACTTCTGAAGTTGAGTTTACTGAAGCGCTCCTTTATAAAGTTTTCCCAGGAATTTAGAGTGGAAGTCATTATTGGTTGCAATAAATTTCAAATATGGGAAATATGTTGGTTATTTAGGTGCTAAAATTGAGTTGAGGGAAAGTGAAATATTAGGTAAATAATAATTATTATCAAAGTAAATAACATGTGATTTGTTAAATTTTGTTAAATTCTGCTTTTAGCGTGATTGTCTTTCAAAAGTATTTATTATTTTTGATGAAATACAAAAATATACAAGGTGTTTCAGAAAATAACTACACATTGCGTGATTGTCTTTCACGAGTATTTATTATTTTTGATGAGATACAAAAATATATAACGTATTTCAGAAATTTATAACTACGCATTGACTCGACTCAACACATCAAAAGAATAACATTTGTACAAATATTTTTTTCAATATAATATACACTGTAAAAAAATCAGCGTGAGTGAAAGTATTAAAGGTTCGGAGTGAATCCATTTGAGTGAAATTATTGAGTACTTTCACTCAAATATATGTACTCATTAAATAAATTCTTCACGTAAACACATATTTGGTGCACTCGTACCTAAATCACAGTAAATGTCCATTACTGAGTGATCCCTCCCTTTTTCATATCCAGATGCATTGCCTTTGTCTGTTCCCATCGTCCCATTAGGTTATCTCGTGACCGTGGCGTGGTGGATGGCAGTATGGCGTATGGTGTGCTTTGGAGTTGAACAAGTATCGGTTTATTTGGTTATTCTAGTGAAAATTGTATTTAAGTGGAGTGATTTAATTACAATATATGTATGTAATGTACATTTACTGACAATATATTAAGTCTCGACTAATATTTGGTTAAATAAACGGATAGTTAAATTGTTCCCTATAATTACGTATTTGTAACGTACAATATACAGGGTGTTAAAAAAAGCGTGTAAAATATTTAAGGAGGTAATAGTATGAACCAAAATAAGCAGAAAAGTCTCAATAAACATGGGTCCGCAAAGTAACGGTTGCGGAGATATGGAATGTTTTATGTTTTTTAGCTCCTTTTTTTGTTTTGCAAAAAGGTTGTGTATTTTCTTATAATAGTTGGTTGATGTTTAGTGAAATAAACAGTACGTATTTGACAGTTGTTCTCAGTGCACAAGTTTTCTTTCGCTATGGCTGGTTACTCTAACGCAGAATTAACAGACATGCATTTCATGTATGGTCGTGCTAATGGGAACGCCACCGAAGCGCGACGTCTTTATGTTGACGCTTATCCAAATCGCCAGATTCCTTCACAACGCATGTTTGGAAGAATTCACCAAAGATTGCGTGATACCGGTTCCTTGAGCAAACAGTGCCATTTATCCGGAAGACCAAGGTCGGTATCCACTCCTAGAGCAGAAGAAGAAATTCTAGCACTGGTAGAGCAGAATCCAGGTACGAGTGTGCGGAGAATATCAGCCGAGGTAGGAATTAGTGGTCCTCTTGTTTGGAGAATCCTTCACGAGCAACTGCTTTATCCATACCATGTGCAACGAGTACAGGCCTTAAATCCAATAAATGATCATCAAGCACGTTTGGTTTTTTGCCGCTGGTTTCTACGTCATGATGCTGAAGACCCTCGTTTTCTTGCAAACATTCTTTTTACTGATGAGGCCGGGTTCACAAGAAATGGAGTGTTTAATTTTCACAATACGCATATTTGGGCCGACGAAAATCCTCATGCTCTAATAGAATCTGGACATCAGGCACGTTTTTCATTAAACATTTGGATGGGTATTGTAGGTGACAGGTTTCTAGGTCCTGTTGTTTTACCAAACCGATTAACAGGCGCTGCTTACCTCAACTTTCTGCAGAACACACTGTATGAGTTTTTGGAAGACATTCCTTTGAATCAGAGGCAACAAATGTGGTTCCAGCATGATGGTGCTCCAGCTCATTTTTCCATGGCCGTTAGAGAGCATTTACACCAAACTTTTCCACATAGATGGGTAGGAAGGGCCGGACCTGTTTTATGGCCTCCAAGATCGCCTGATCTGAACCCTCTAGATTTCTTTGTTTGGGGATATTTGAAGACATTAGTGTATGGTACTCCTGTAAATAGCCTGGAAGAGCTGCAGCTACGGATTAATCAAAAGTGTCAAGAAATCCAAACCAAGGAGGGTGTTTTCGAAAGAGTTCGAATATCGTTGAGACGAAGATGTCGTGCCTGCTTGGAAATGGACGGAGGGCACTTTGAACATCTTCTGTAACTTTGTTTTTTGTTTGTTAAAAGCTTCCTTTGTCGGTTTATTCCTAATAAAATAAAATGTTTGAAAAACGAATAGTGGTCCATATCTCCGCAACCGTTACTCTGCGGACCCATGTTTATTAAGACTTTTCTGCTTATTTTGGTTCATACTATTACCTCCTGAAATATTTTACACTCTTTTTTTAACACCCTGTATGTTATGGCAATATATTCGTCCGATCAGTTCACCAATTCCTTTAATCGAGAGCTAAAATATTGTGTCTAAAACAGATCTGTGTAGAAACCATTGCGGCAGCTTAGTAGTTTATGACTTTAATACAATGATATTTAAATAAAAATTTAAAATAACCAAGTTTGAGTAAAAAATTACTCAATAATGGTTAAATCATATTTGAGAAAAAGTCAACTCTAAATTGGTTTTATATACAGAATAGAGTTAAAAGTCACTCAACTGATAGTTAGCAGTAAGTCGGATTTGAGTAAAACTCACTGATTTCTGATGGAACAGTTTCACTTACAATTAGTTGTACTCATACTAATAGAGTGAAAGTTTCACTTAATCGGTTGTGAAATTGATACATTATTGAGTAAAATTTAAGTGACCTTTTTCTACAGTTTAATTTTTACATTTTCTTTATCTGTTACTGTGATATATGTATGGAAATTTAGTTTAGTTAATAATAAATAAAAGCAAGCTGAAAATGAGAACTGCTAGCATTTAGTATTTGAGCTACGTAGATATTTCTTTAATCCATACCAGATGAAACCTAAGTTTAAAAAATAATTATTGCCCAAAAGTTGTTTTAATGAGTTAAAGGCGTAATTAAAATTTTAGCTGTTATTTTTGGGATATCTTGTATATAAAGGAGATAATTTGATTATTCCAGAAGTATTTTCAGCAATAAATTTTCAGTAATTAATTACTAATACGATATTAGCATCGTTGGACTATGAAAAAATAAGAAATCTATCAGTACAAACATATTGCTGGGCCCGTCTGTATTAAAAACAAATAACCTGATAATGGTTGTTAAAAGACAAAACGTCGTACTGATTTTTTCTGTATTTTTTAATGTATCTAAAGTAAAAATATCTAAAGGAATGTCTTACAATTTCATGAAGATTGTCAAGTACCTAAATAAGGCAGATCATACAATTAAAATCTAGGAAGTTTATATAATTAACAAAAATTTAAAAAAATAGAATTTTCGATTTCTCTCTTGAAACTAATTATTCATCAAATACTTTATTAACTCCTCTCTGTTTTCAAAATATTTCTGAAATAATGATGTTATTGCATTCAATTTGAATAAATTTGTACAACATAACTTTAAATTTTTTTTTAAATTAAAATGTGTGAAGGTTTGAAATAAACTGATTAAAATCGTGGTGAAATTCATGACACTAATAAGGAACATTTGTCTTTGAAAATAATACTAACATTTCAAATATTTAACCAAAATAGTTTAAGGAATATCTGCTAGGAATATCTGCTAGCAGAGAATTCGAAAGTGGGTTACAAAGCCGCGCGGCTACCGCAAACTTAGAACTGCTAGGCAGTTTCACATGCATATATTCGCGGCATACAATTTTAAACATAGAGCCAGTTAGGTATTTGCACGATACACAACGAAATCATTAACAATTAAAATTTTTAATTACATACCTCTCGGATTTTTAAATTAACAAAAAGATTGGACCGCTTCAAGGATTGTACATGACGTATAATTAAAGAATTGTATACTTTGATAATTATTAATATTAGACTTATAATGATTTTTTTAATTACTAGAGGTTCCGATTTAAGATTATTATAAAATATACTTTATATGATTATAATGCACCAGTAAAAATAGTTCTCTACAAAAAGTAATTGGAAAGAAAGTTGATCAAAAACTCTGTAGAACGAAAACGAGTAACATTTTGCTAAGACATGTTGGGCCCAAACTGTTTATTTTGATGACAGATATTACCCCTTAACTAACGTCCAATTAATTATGGGACACTCTGTATAAGTAATAAAACTATAACTGAAATCACCTGAGAAAATCTGATTTTTTTTAGCTATAATACGTATTACTTTTAGATGGTTGCTGTTAATTTAAGATGAAGAAAACAAAACTCAAATTATGTTTAAATCTAGATCATGTTTGATGCTATCCTGTATTTCTGAAAACCATAACTATACATTTTTTATGTACATGAAGTCACTGACACATAGTTTCTCCATAAAGCCTTTGACAGTACAAATAGCCATATTTATCTCTCTGAAATACTATAATTGTTATAAAATTATACCCACTAGTCGCATTATTGAATATCAGTTGAACTGTTACGTTATAAACATAATTAATTCACAACATCGATTTATTATTTCTTTGTATTTGCATACATTATGCGTGTCCGGTTATTGAATTTCTTTGTCGAGCGGAAAGCTAATTATTAGAAATTAATCGTCATTAGTTCGTTATCAAGTTTCAATTTGATATTGCCAGAACAACATTTTTGGTATAATTATAATTAGTGTACTGGGATATTGACGTTTGATTCAAGTAACAAGATTATGTCATTAAAATGTGAATCGTAATATTATAACCCTATTTTGGCTTAATTATAATCTGTACGTTTTATTATTTATTCTGGATTAGTTGAAAGTACTATAACAAATAAAACTTGTTTTATTATAAGTAATAAATTTAGTTATTGTCTGAAGCTATTTATTTGTTATAGTTTTCGTTTTTTTCTGATTATTTATTATGAAAAAGATTTCATGAATTTATTTTTAAATTTCTTTCATAGGTGGTAAAATACCCAATATAGGGAAAATAATAATAAGATTAGTTTTTCTTTATTTTTTGTGTATTTTGCCACCAGTGCAAAATTTTAAAAATTCGTGAAATGTAATCTTGGCCAAAAGGATTAGTCAAGGGTTATTTTTATGAAAATAGTTTTGTCCAACCAAAAAATCTCACACCTGTAGCATACTGATGAGAAATAATAAGTTAGAAACCGGTCTGTGTTTAGTAACTCTGCTGATAAACAATCTTGGCTCTTTACTAGATGTTTCGGCTGTAAATCAATTCTGGATAGGGCTGTAGTCCGTAGAGTATTTGTTTCTTACAATACCATTAGTTAATAATCAAGGTATTTCATAATATGTAAAAATTATGTTACGTGAAGATTGAAAAAAATGTTTTGAGTTACAAATTTTAAGTACAATTTTAAATAAGTCCCTATTTAAGAAGGATAATTAAAAATAATCTTTGTTAAGGGTTTAAATCGCACCATATTATTTAAAAAACATAAGGGCTCCATAGACTTCGTCCCATTCGTGGAAACAGGACTGTACGGACCAAATCACGCGAACCAAAAAAAGCCAACTTATCTAACCGAAATAGATTTTGCTCGACGGTGAAACCGTAGCGCTTTTTTCTCCACACACTGTGTATCTGGCATGTTCATGCTGATTCGTGCGTCCCAATTCGCGCGAATTGAATGAAGTCTGTGAGGCCCTTTAAACACTAGACCCATTATACTATTTTTTACACTGAATGTGGGGAAATTTCGTTTGTATTAGTATATTTGACAATTCATAACATAGAAATATGAAAAAAGATTCTTGTGAATGTAGGTTCAAAAATGAGGTTGCTACAGGTTCCAAACATGGTCTCTGAAATTAGGTCATTGTTCCTTGTATCTGGAACTCTTTAAATATGAATAGATATTGTCGTTGAATGAGTTGATTAGCTACCAGATCGGCCACGCCTCTTGACTATTGTGGGCATCGGCAGTAGCCTCTCAATATCTTTCAGTATTAGAATGGTGTCGGATGGAGTGACTTGGTCTGGCCCCTTTTTTTACCAACGGTGCTGGGAGGTTATTGGCCTGTTCGTCGTTAAGAGAGTTTCCAGTAGGCTGGTGCACCTCCTCTTCGACGATACCCGTAAAGACCGACAGTGGTGGATGATTCTGAGACCATCGTTCTTCCTCCATTGATGACGAGAGTTTTTTGTTTAGGAATATTTGGTCAACGCTCTATTGAAATCCAAAGACACTGGGATGCACTGAACTTGCTTTTATAGAGTTCTAGTACCAGGCTTTCAAGTGATTCTGTATAGTTTATTGCACTGATCTTAATATCTTTTTTTTACTACTACAACTCTGCGACTCTGGTGTCTGTATCACTGTTCGTTTGTGTGAGCTAGGAGTTTAGCAGAGCTATTGTATAGTAGCTTTAGAGCTGTTGTCTATGGCAGTTTAAGAGCTGGGTACCCCTGAGGGTTTTCATCCCCTAGGTGGACAATTTGAAGAGCTTTTTGAGCTAAATAGTTCGTTGGGTGATTTTTTGAGAGAGAATACAATATTTAAAGAAATATTGAATTTTATTGTTTATTCAGGCTTAATAATACAATAATAATGATCATTTACATCGACATAAACAATGTAAAATGAAATTTAGATCGTGTACTAACACTAACACTTCCGGTACATTTCTGTCAATGGATCGGGTTGACGTTCAATCACAGGCAGAACCATCTTCAGTAGTGTCTCCCTTGCGCGGTTTGGTCTTCTGCGGCACCATTGCCACAGCGTGGCTCTGCCTTCATGACAATTTCTGAAGTCTGGGAATGTAACATCCTAGAGTGGCCTCTGGTGATTTGCAATCATTGTTATATTTCAAGTTCCAATTTAATCGATTTTGGTGAACTTTGGATCCCCGAAATTCGATCTCGGAACGGTTTCTTCGACCTTATTTCGCGTCGTTGGGGATGTTGGCTGCTGCAACATGGCATTTTTGGGTGCTTGGAGCGGTTTCTTTGGCGCGACGCGACGGCGGGAACTTTGGAAAGTGAAGTGAATTTCTTCCATTTGTCCAAGCGATTTTGAGAGCGATGACAAGATTTTGGAAAGCGAGGAGAAAAATTCCTTTCCCGCATCGAGCTCCCGTCGCTGCGGCTCTAGCTCCATTGGGACATCGTCCTCGGCACTAGCTACGGTCGATGGGTCATTTTTTCCGGATTCGAGGTAACGATTGAAAAATGTGGTGGATTCTCGACATGTGGGTACTCAGAACTGGTACTACGACAATATATCAGATAATATAAGTTTTGGTATACGATATACTGTGTAATACTGTCTATAAGAACTATTTTTTAAATTAGCATTTATTTCCAATTTTAAACATGGGTGTGAATACATTTCAAATTATCTCTTAAAATTCGGATTCAATGCTATTTTTCACGTAAAAAAGATTTTCACTGAAATGCTTTAAATGAATAGCAACAAATGAAAGTTTAGTTTTTTTTAACTTTGCATTGAAATAATACATGAATTACAAAGTAATACCTATAGTGCATAAATATATGAGGACAAAGCACCTAGGTATTTTAACAATATTTACTAGGAAAAGCATATTTTAATTTCTTTCATAGAAACAATTTGTAGAGTCGTTTTTAAATAATTTATTTTGTCATATATTCTCAAAGCTAAATGCACTTGTTTAATTTTGTGGGAATGCCAGTTCGTATCATACTATAATTAATATAGTATTATATGAAAAATGAAAAATATTCTAGTGCAATTGAGCGTTTCAAGAAATATAGGCTTTACATAAAGTGGAATTCGTAATGTATGAAATAATAAATAATGGAATTCCTAGTATATCCGTTATATGATTTCAAAAGAATTTAGATTTTTTATATTAATGGCAATTGAAAAAACGTTAACACGACTTTTTTACGATGTTACTAAAATTTAGATGTAAATAGTATACTTACAAATAAAACTTTGTCAAATTACAGGTTAACAACGAAGTGTGTTAGAGTTAAAGTTAGAGGGGAAGATGAGGACTGGAATGTGTAATGAGAAATGCGTTACCTATTCTAGAACAGAAACTAACTTTAAGTGAAGTGAGAAACTAAACTAGATCCAGTGAGTTTAATTGGAAAGTTGAGAATATATTCTATGCTATAGCATTAAATTGAAAGAATTGATTTAGACCAGACTCAACGAATTCGAAACATTTGATTAAGAGGAAATAAAATGTTATACCAATTTTCGTCTTTCAGAAATATACTTTTTGAGGACGTTAAAGGAAAAGCTTAACGCAAAAGAAACCACTTGAGAAAAAATCAATATGGCTGCCATAGAAAAACAAAGATAGACTTAAGGCATGTAAATACTTGTTTTATAACGATTAGTGTGCACTTTTTCAAACTGTATTAGAAATATACGTATGTAACTATATCCACCAATGTATCATCTTAACAACCCTTTATTCAGATTACTTTAGATCCAGTGGTGGACCATTGAATGTAGTTGTCCAAGCCATCGTCGTGTTTCGTATTTCCAACTGATTTACATATTTCTGTATTGTTTCCTGGGAATTACATTCACATTCTAAAATGGCGACTTTGCTGATAAATAAAAAAAATCGCTTAATTTAAAAATAGTTGAAATATGATATTTTTGTGGAATGTAAAAAACATTTAAGAAGATGCTATGTCAGTATAAGAAGCTGGCCATACCAAAATGAAAAAATAGTGCAATATCTTAAAGTCTCAGTTTTTATTTGATTTATGTTCGATAGTTTTAATTCACTGAAAGAGGTGCACAAAAATAACCCTTGACTAAAGTTTTGACGTACGAGTTAACTTAAATGATTCTTAAATTATTTCGTAGGGAACTAATCAAATGACAAAAGAAAACTAAAGTCCTGTTGCAAATAAATAACTTCAGACGATATTTAACTTCATAATGTACAGTAAATTTTATACTTCTAAGACTTAAATATTTTTATACTACACCGAGGGAAATATATTTTAGCCATAAGCTGAAATTGATAAACCATAACAAAATATCTTCATTAAATAGGCTCCATAACGATTACTCTACACTAATATTAAAACATATTTTGCCAAAGGAGCTTACTAGTAGTAAACATTTTTGTTGATAACTTTTTATTTATCTCAGCAAGCCCATCTATTATGGTAGCTATAAGTACATTTTACCCAAGGAAAAGTTTTTACTGCGGTTTTTTGTGGTCATAATTAGATGACGAGTTTTATGACAATAGCAGATAGAAACAAGCAACTGAATAGTCTCATCATTCCACGCTTTTCACTTCTAACTTTTCAAATATTACAAAACAAAAATTATAAGTCAAAGTTAATAACATGAATTCTATAGGTATAGGTACACTGCCGGCCCTTTGAAAGTGGACGATTTATTTTTCTAATGTGATGTGGTCTACTTTTTATTATGACAAGTATTTATATGTCAGTGTCATTAGTAATTTGCTTGGTAATTCAAGATGCCGCATTTAACGGAACTAGATAAAGTTAGAGCTATAACTTTACTTCAGAATGATTGGTCATTGCGGATGATCTGCATGTATGCAAGAACAGCATATTTAAACTCAAAGAAAAATGGATAGCGGAGGGTCACGTACATTATGTTCACGGAGGTGGACGTCGAAAAGTAAGCACCACCTAAGAATAAATCCTTTTGACATGGCAGTAGCGGCTTCCTTTGAGACGAATTTTCCTGGATCAGTGCGAACTGCAAGGAAGCGGGTGAAAGATTCGGAGCTGAAGAATTATGTGGCCGCAAATACAGTTGCTTTGACTCCCCAGTATAAAGAACAGAGGTTAGAGTATGCAAGACAATTTGTAGGAAGCCCAGACAACTTCTGGGAGAATATTATACTTTCGGATGAAAAAAGTTTTCAGTCTTGCTCCGATGCTTCTGCACTAGAACTAGTATGATAGACACACATTAAATTTGACATAATGACAGCCGATTTGAACCTCACAATTTCAAGTCAGCTTCACAAAGGCCAATTATAGACAATTTGCTTATAAGAGTTGTCCGCTTTCAAAAGGTCGGCACTGTACTACACATATGTACTTAATATACATACGAGGTCTATTAAAAAAATAACCGAACTATTTTTCTTTATACTTTATTATTCATTTTGTATATTATTGGTCCTTGTATTCTTCCCTCATTGTACTCTCCTCCCCTATTCACACACTTTTCCCAGCGGTTTTTCCATTTCGCGAAGCAGTCCTGGACAACTTCATTTAAAATGACCTTTAAAGTCTGTGACGAATTTGCTTTGATGTCATCAATAGTCTGAAAAAGACGACCTTTCAACATTGATTTTAATTTCGGAAATAAGAAAAAATCGCAAGGAGTGAGGTCTTGCGAGTAAGGAGGATGAGGGTGGATAGTAATCTGATTTTTAGCACAAAACTGACAAATTGATAAAGCTGAGTGTGCGGGCGTATTATCATGGTGCCAGAACCACGAGTTGTGTCGTCTCGTTTCGAGGATTTTTTTCACGTAACCGTTGTAAAACGCCTTGAAAGTACACACGGTTCACTGTTTCACCTTCACCCTCAGGTAAGAACACAAAATGCACAATTTCACTAAAGTCGAAAAAAAAACAGTGAACATCACATTGACATTGGATCGAGACTGACGCGCTTTCTTGGGGCGTGGAGATCCTTTGCCAATCCATTGTGATGATTTTTTGTCTCAATGTCGTCTCTCGTTATGATCCTTTGAATGAATGTTTCATCGTCATTGGATTGTTCGAGGGGTTATCAACAAACGTTCGCACGATTTTCTTTCTATTGTTTGGTCATCAAACGAGGAACTTTTGCTGCAACTCGATGCATGTTCAATTTTTCAGTCAAAATTGAGATGCTAACTTCTTCTGCGATTGCTCTGACAATCAATCGGCGATTTGCACGCACCAGATCTTTGATTTTTTGAACGTAGCAGTCAGCAGCTGAATTCGAAGACTTCTTGGTCGATGATCATCTATAATTGACTGATGACCTCTTTTAGATCGTGAGAACTATTCGTAATATTGCGTACGGAATTCAAATAACAATATGACGAAAGCCAAATGAGATATCAACAATCCAAGAACATGTGGTTACAGAGGAGGTTATGCGCAACGCAATGCCGCCAACCGCGTATTATTAAATATCTCCATTAGCGCATTAAATGCAATTAAAAAGCTCGGTTATTTTACTGAATTAATCTTCTAATCTCTTACGTAACATTTGTTTTCCTTTGCATGATGCATGCAAAAAAGCAGTCAAACGTTCTTAGTTACAATATTTATTGATATGAGATGGGCAGGGCATCTTTCCCCTTACGAATAAGTTATTCAATTACTTTTAGTAAAAAAAAAAATGTATTTTAATTGAGCTTGGCATATGATATTGTAACACTAATAGGAATAATTGCTATTATAACACAGATTATCTCAGTAAAACTTTCTTATATGGTCGATTTCCCTCAGTGTAAGCGAAAGACATAAACTAATGCTGTGGTCGGGGTTTAAACACATCAATTATTTAAAATACGCGTTGCTAAGGGTGTAACGTAATATTGTCGTGCATTATAACTCCCTATTTGTTAAGCCATTAGCTTTACAATGGGGGCTTAATGTGTGTCTGTGGCGAACATCACGATCAGATTTCCACAGGCACTGACAGACGACAACGCAAACTGCGTTGGTTCTGCAAGGGGGAAGTCTACCAGGATTTACTATCGGCAGTACCCCTTTAATGTGTCACATTTTATTCATTTTAAATCAGTAATGTAACTGTATTATTATAACCAACGAAAATGATGGAAACAAAACAAATAACATAGGAATTAAGATCATATAAATCACCTGGAGTTGATCAAATAAGATCAGAGATCCTTAAATTAATTTCAGAATATATAGATATATAATATATAGATAGAATGTCATATATTATAAATTCGTCCATTACAGCAGGTAAATTTCCAGATAAATTAAAACATGGTTTAATAAAACTAATATATGAAAAGGTAATAAAAATGAAGTACAAAATTACTGACCACTCTCTCTATTAAGTAGTATAGCCAAAATATTTGAAAAAATGGTAAAGAGAAAATAATACATTTACTAGATTTAAACAAAATACTTTCGAAACAGCAATTTGGTTTTAGAAAGGGTCTATCAACTGAAGATGCATTGGCAAGATTAATTAAAATCCTATATAAATCCTTGGATAAAAGTTGTCCGTCCCTATATATCTTTATTGACTTAGAGAAAGCATCGACACAGTTAAACACAAGTTTTTAATAATATTAGAAAAAAAAATAGATTTCAGAGGGGTTGTTTTAAAATTGTAAATTGTAAAAATTAAGTTATTTGTCAAACTGAAAACAGCAGATTATAACTAATAATATGAAAAGTACTTCGCGGACAGTAGATTTCGGTGTGCCTCAAGGGACAGTCTTAGTCCCGGTCCTATATAATATGTAATATATAAAGACTTATATGAAGTTGTTATGGAAGGTTAGGCAATTAGTTTTGTGGATGATACTACTATATTTGATATATGTAATAATTGGAAATTTAAAAGAAAATACTGAAATTGCATTATGGATTAGCAGGTTATTAACTATTAACCAATCAAAAAACACTTTTTTTGTATTTCACATGCTACAGTGATAAATTACCAAATTACCACAAACTTAAAATCAACGCAGTTGATAAATTTAGTAAATATAAATATACCAAGTAAAATAAAATATCTAGGTATATGTATTTATTGATTGATATGTATATAGTACAACCACATCACGGCATAATATACGGCGTGTTAACATGGAAAGGGGTAATAAACAATTATATAAAAAAACTGGAAATATCACATAATTGGTTAATAAAAGTTGCAATTAAAAAATTACCCAATTTACCCAACTGCTTCATACTACGAAGAGTTTCAAATCTTTGATCAACGACAACTGTTCTTTCTAAGTATTTCCACTTATTTATAATCATTCAGAGGATATAATTATTTTTTACTACGACATATCTATTAGATCTTTTACCTAGAATGTCTAATATTAATAAAACTATTGGTCAAAGTTCTTCTTCTTATCATTTATATATAAACATTGAATATTAAATCTTCATTGAATATTAAAATAATAAATTCTATATCTTTTATATAGCTCTGGCTAATTAGTACTACCAAAGCCAATCCACTTTCACACACATATCTTTTATATAAAAAAATAAAACTTAAACTATAAATACACCTAGAATAGTAATACATTTTCATGTATTGATGGAAAAAACTACATATAGATAAAATATATAACTTACCTGATAATTGTATGTACCTACAGTTTTGTTAAATTGTTAATTTGACACATGTGTAAATATATTGTTTTTCCTTAATTTTTTTATGTTTTTATCGGTTTATATTACATAAATATACATGTGTCTATGTATTTGTATGTATGTACCTATATGCGTGTATATACAGTATTACTAATGTTAATACTTATTGTTAATTTCTCAACATTTCGGCTAGGCAAAAAAATTATAATTCTCATATTGGATATTAAATATCTTTTAAAGAAAAATATAATTTTTTACTAGACATTATAGTTTGCGGTAATGTTAATACTTAGTAATTATTTTTCCGATAAGTAAAATTTGCTTAAATAAGGAATATGTTATTGATTAACTAAGTGGCCATTTTGGGACAAATTAACCATTTTACAGAAAATTTCAGGTGTTCTGTTTAAAAAAGTTTGGTTGTCACAAACTAACTGTTCTCTAGGTGTAGATGGTCAACTATATGTTTGAAAAATATTGGGTGAGGTAATATGACGGAAACGTTATATCCCAATTTTCATATTACGAACAAATATAATTTGGACCTTATCAAATTTGAATATTAATTTTTCTCTAAAATAAATTATCAAGTAAATTATATACGTCATATCTAAATTGGATCATTATTATGAAGCTATTTGAAGGCTCACAAATAATTGTTTGTTTTTAAGACATGACCCTGCCAATTTTTAGTAAAATTTTCTGTTGAATGCCAAAATGATAAAAAATATTTCTGGAGTGTGGATTCCCCTCGCACACTCTCAATTCCTTCCTCCCCCAAAAAAAAATTCAAAAAGTCCAAACTGGCCATCCAACCCAACTATCTCTACTAATATTTTCAAAAATATTTTTTAAT
The DNA here is from genome assembly GCF_000390285.2 of Anoplophora glabripennis. Classification (NCBI taxonomy): domain Eukaryota; kingdom Metazoa; phylum Arthropoda; class Insecta; order Coleoptera; family Cerambycidae; genus Anoplophora; species Anoplophora glabripennis. The sequence goes on along the minus strand of NW_019416398.1, from coordinate 63,679 downwards.
TTTCGTTTTACTGACAGATTTTATAAAAGTTATAACGATGGCCACGTTGATTTGTACATATTTATAATAATTTTTGAAAGAAGCAACCTAGAGAATTTTTGGGGGGCATTGAGGGTGTCAAATTTTGTAGGTAGGTAGGTAGAGTCACGTCTCTAAAATAAAAAAAATAGTTCACCTGTGTAATTAATGATTTCTTGCTGAAAAGATATTTGTATTTTTTAAGAATTATTAACGCGTATGGCTACGGAATTTATCATGACATTTTTTTAGTTAAACAGAACAGTGACAAAGTAAAACAAAGTTGCTTCACAAAAAATTTTAAAGCTGGTAAAGTTTATTCTAAAGTTCCAGCGTAATAAATCTTTTTTTTTATTAAGAACTTTCGGTCAACATCCAGAACTAACTTCTAAAGAATCGCCACTGCGCACTACGTTACAATTTTCGCCATAAATTCAGGATTCAACCGCAACATGAGAACCATAAAACGTGGACGGACGTTGTGCCTTCAGTTCTCGTATTAATACCAACTAAATGTGGCTAATTACTTCTGTCCACGGTGTTTAACGCACAATAGGGCTAATAAACGGTGTAGCATTGTGTCGGGCGAGACAAGAACAACTGTTTTCCCTTGTGGCTCAGTCAACGGATATAATAAATTCTGCTTGAGTCGGCACTAGCGCACGAAGAATGCCAGCACTTGGACGCGACTTCTGTTGTAACTGATTTTAATTTAATTACCCTGACAATGTGTTGACAGCTACTATTTTCACCAAAATTGTATTTAGTAATATTTTCAGCAATGGTAAAACCGTAAAGGAAGGAACAGATCATAAGATAGTAGTAATAATATTTCTACCCCTCATTCTAATTCCAAGGATTAGCCCAGAAGGAGACTAGTGCGGGAGAGGGGGCGGCATATTATTATCCAGTAGGCCGCACGTGCGCTAAGGGACTACTTGCGTTGGTAAGTTCTAACGTCCATTCAATGCAGGAATGAGGGAAACCTTGAAGATCTTATTAATAAGGGAGTGGTCAAACGCCGACCAGTATCAATCTCCCACATTGACGTTTTTCCGTCTATACCCGCAGAGAGACATTGATTCAAGTACTGACGCCTCAAACCGCTGTACCACCGACCGACCGAGATTTGACCAGTTGATTCGTGATCCTAGACTCGCTGAAAGTGCATGACACCTTAAGAGGCCGAGTATATTTGGTAGTTTGAAAACGGATTGAAACTGCTGTAGAAACAAACCAAATATTTTGTAAGAACCGTAGATTCGGGTGACTTGAAATCATTGGCCGTCGCGCGCTATTGTTCTTGTTGCGCTGCTGTCACTTACCCGTTAGTGTAAAAGTACAATGAAAATTGTAAAGGCCTTTTTAGACGCATATTGAAAACTAGAAGTAACAAACTTTTCATGGTGAGTCAAGCTGAGGTTGACGAAAAATAAATGTATAGAAAGGTAAGAATATAATCAATATTTTGATTGTCTTTATACTTCTTGTACAGTTGTACACCTGAATCTGTTTGAAATATAAGATTCGTATATATTTTCTAAGATGATTAAAGCATAACCTTACATTTTTGCCAAAAAACTATATTTATTTTTTTGTACTTTTAAAGGTGACTTGGGATTTGGCCAAAAAAGGAAGCCATCGTTTTATAGGAAAATTATTGAAAAAAATCGTGTACATTGTTCCTATCTACATAAGAGCTACTTTCAAATTAGCAGATACATTTATATTGTTGTGTTTTATTGATATAGAAATTTTGAATATAATTTTATCGGTACAGATACAAAAAAGTATCGAATTAATTCAAAGTCTGATATAAGATATATTTAAAATAGTCAATAGCAGGACATGTACTACTATCATAGACTTAAATGAAGGATGTATATCGATAATATAGTAATAAAATTTGTAAATGATTGAAATTTCACGACAAAACGTCAAAGCTGTGAAAGTTATAACTAAATTTGAATTTGCATATTCAATAAATTATGTGAATGCACTCATGTTGTACAATTATGGTGGACATAGCATTAAAGAACAATGCTACAATGTTAAAAGTCAAATATAAGTTCTAGCATGAGGACATTTAATCATAGTGAAATTTTGACAAGACGTTGACGTTAGATGAAATTATTTCACATATATTTTCGATCCATGCAATGGAACTGATATGTAAATGAAGCATAGTGTACCTGGAGGTAGAATATATGTGTGGAATTAAACCTATACATCGGTGAAAACATTTTATGTAGCATACGAGTATAAATCTTGACAGTTATTGTTCCGTTAAAATCTTGTAAATTTGTTAGTATAAAAGTGCATCTAGACTGCAAAATCATATGTGCAGTATGTAAGAGCCCCTCATCACTCCATAAAATGTGTTTAAACTCCAACCAAAGGTCAATTTGTGGTGTAGACTGTAAAATGACTGTCGGAGCGGAGTGCTAAAAAACTTTCTTTCGTTTATATCTGAAAAAACGAATAAAGACTGTGTAAAAGGTGTTTAATAGACAGTACTAAAGGCATATAAAGGACAGACATGCTGATAATTAGTCTATGTAACAAAATTAAAGTGAATTTTGTAAAAATATGTAACATTTTGACATAACGTTCAACTTAACCTAGAGAGGTGTAATTAGTGTCAAAAGACGCAGAAAAATGCAAAGAATCTGAAAATGAAAAGTTCATGCATCACAAGTCCATTAAAAAGTCAGTTTTTGCAAAAATATAATTTCAAAAATATGTTTGTTATGTTGTCATAGTTATTTTCAATTGTTTTGCACATTTTATAAAACTAATATCCGGGGTCAAGGTAGCCAGTCTCTCATGTTTACCTGTAGCAGCAACATCGTAAGTTTTGCTCCTAAAAAACTAGTGGTATCGATTATTATCAACAAATCATTAAAAATCAGTATACTCACGCAGACATATTGGTGATTAAATGTCGTATGAAAACTTGACAGTCAAAAGTCAGAATGGTACATTAATGGAAGTGACATTAGCCCGAAAATACGTTCAGAAGTCTCAACAAGCAATTAATATAATAACAACAAATTGATACGAAGTGAATTTGTAAAAATTAAAAACAAAAATGTGACAAGTGTAATTTTAAAAATATAGTGTAGAGTTGTTTTCACTTGGAAAAGTTCCTGTGGCAGCACGAATGATGCTTCGGCAGTTTCCGCTGCGAGACTTCAAATCAACGAGGGAACACTGGAACAGCGTGACTACATGCAGCAGATTTCGCAACACAGCGTAGTTACATACTGAATAAAAATCAGAAAGAAATATTTCACTGTAAGTGTCGACACGTAATAAGCAAATTTGCAAATTTAATAAACAAGCGCTATATAAATTTCATATCAAAATTTCAATTGAACTACAGACAGTAGAAATACACTCATGCACTGTTTTAGTATAAATTTAACGGGGGAATTTGTTATTTTATAATTTAGTATAAGCATTACAACAATTATTGTACATTGTGACAAAACCATAACCTGCCAAATTCTGTCAATATATTCAAATTTGTTAAATTAAATACATCTTTTATTTAAGAAATTAGAATATAATCCCAACAGATTCAAATTTAAATTCAAAATATATCAGGATATAAAACGAAACATAGGAACCCACACACTGAGAGAGTCTCATAAATCGAAATAACAACTACACAAAGAAAAAACATAAAGGTGCTCATAATACAAAATAACAACAACATATAAAACCTAATATTTATAATAATATATCCTCTTGACACCTAACCATATTTAGATGATTAAATGAAAATAACATAAGAACAGATAAATAAACTCGGACATTTTATATTTTTAGCCAAACGGGTGGTACAAATAAAATTAACAGTAACTTAACTTATAGCCACTATTGATGGTCAAGGTAAGATGCATTTAAAACCCTGTAAAAAATGGAACCTTAGAAATTCGTTGCCACTAAATTTTAGAAATTTGACCAGTGCCTGTAATTTTTAATGGTATACTCGAAATTTGTAAAGCGCTTTGGAGGGATAAATGTGCATTTCTTGGGGTGATCCGAATATTTCTACTTGCACCAGTGGTGTTCGTGCGAGAATGCCACAACTTTTTTGAATAAAAAAATGGTACGCCACTGACTTTTTCCTGTTTTGATATTTTTTAGATATCCGCCATCAATTCTGAATGAAATTAGTCCCTTCAATTTTTTTCGTAGGATGCACATTTTATTGGAAGCTGTGTATTTTTAATTTCTATTGATATATTATCTAGTAGGTTGCTGCCATTATTTCTAAATAAAATACAACCATCAAATTTCGAGTCAATATCTTTAAAACTCTTTGAAATAATTAATAAAAATAAATAAAAAATTAAAATTTAAACACTGTGTTTGTATGAACTTTGTTTCACAAAATAACTTCGGCAACCATCCCCTAAAATATTTCGCACTTATTTTTAAACACCCTGTATTTACCAAAGAATGACCAATAATCAAATTCCAAACAAATTTTAATTTTAAATATAAAATAAAAACCAATTTATTTTGTGTTCGATAAATTGTAGAAAGGTAGCTACTTATGAATAAGTTGAGTCAAAGTTGAGTCACATTCCAGTTAAATGTAGTGCATGAGGATTATATGAATAACTGTTTGAACTCCGTTACCCTAATCCTACTATACTAGAGAGTTTAGATTTGTGGGTTTTCATTTTCCCAGAAGATTACAGGGATGTGACTTAGTATTAGAATAGCTTTGTCCCAAATGTTACATATTAATTGCCTCCACACTGCCACAATTTATACAAAAAGGTTTAACAAATTTGAAAAGGTTTTAAAAGTAAATTAAAATGGAAAAAGGAAAGTTCAATATTAGTTCGGGTAGTGTTAAATATATTTCTATATGTAAATTTGTGATATGTTCTCTATAATCAATTTTTGGTAATGGATATTCAATATTCTTTGTCATTAGCTAAAATATTTATATAAAATACATGTTTTTATAAAAAAATTTGGTAGTAGTTTAATTTAGTAGTAGTAGTAGTAGTAGTCATATTCAACATTTTCTCTTTAAAATGCAATTTTTTTCTAAACGTCCTTTGTTTTTGATATATAATTCTATTCTATTAGTGTTTATTAATTTCAATTGCGTGGACTAGCTCAATCAAATCTAGAAATAGAAAAACCTTTTTGTAATACGTATGTGTGCCACAGGGATCTATTTTAGGTCCTGTGTTATTTTTACTATATACAAATGATATCGATACTCTCTCACGTAATACTCTTTTGCTATGTACGCTAATGATACGTCTTTAGTAATAGATACTTCGATTTTGCACTATTCAAACAAAAATTATGAATGAATTATGAAATTAATTTGAGCATTAATAGTACTCCTCTATGTACTGATACTGTGACCGTAAAATTTTTAAGTCTAAATTTGGACGCAAACCTTAACTGGAAAAACTGTAAAAATATATCAAAGTTGGTCTTATTTGTTTCGAAATACTAGAACAATCCTCAGTATCGACCACCTTCTCTGTTTACAATATAACCAAGTTGAATGTCGATGGTGTTTATTCCTGGGGTAATTCAACTAATTCATGAAATGTTTTTACACGCCGAAACGTGTTTTAAGATGTATGTTCGGTGTTTCAATTATTAATTCTCCCTTTGTGAGGAATTCATATTTTTGAAATATGTATGTGCATATTCAAACACAAGAGTTATGTTTTTGGAGTCACTGAATCCGAGGGCGGTGTCGGTTTGACCCGATCAGGTCTTGATTAAGATCAGTTCAAGGTCAAATATAGATAACCAATTGCCAACAAAGTAAACCTACATATCTATACATTCTTGGGGTCGCTGAATTCGAATCCGATGTCATTTCAACCACCATGCCTCTTCAATTTACAAATCCTCCTACATATGAAGCATGATTGCAGATGATTATCTATAACTGTAACCCTAGAATTTAGTTTGTATTTTCCTAAAGGTATTCATATCTATCAACTTAACAGACCATTTTCCATTACGGTAACTAAGATATGGTGCAACACGTTGTTTCTGTGGTATATTTTTTATTAAGTTCAAACCACATTTTTCAAGTCCCTTGTTTTGACGTCAATAATAAACGTTCGAGGCTTATTGACTTTTGACGGTGGATTTTTCTCAATCAACATATTACTGTTATTTCCCACATCACGAATATCTTTTCAGCTATCTGCAATATCTTCATTGTGAAATATTTTAACCAAAATGGTGTAGGTTTCATATGATTTGTTCTTTCTGAAAAAGAAGCTAGAACGACCACATTTTCCGTAAGATTTTCGAAACACACCAATCAGTTGCTCAATAGTTCAAATTGTTTTCGTGATTTCTCAGGTATTAAAGTTGACGTTGCCAATATTTCTGAAACTTCTGAGGATGTATTTTGAGTATCAAACATTTTTAACTCAATGTTTTATTTCAAATGAGAACAACGACTTCAACTACAGCAATTTATTTACAATACAATTTCCTTAGAACCCATTATGACTGCTTTAAATTTTTAATAATGTAGTTATGACACTCGAATAATACCAGCCGTCACTTTTGTAACATGAGGGATTATTTCTTTATTTATCTATATATCGTTATGACCAGTATAATAACAAGTCTAGATTTCAAAAGAGTTTACTATTCAATTCTCGAAAGGGAGTTTATAATTATCATTATACTTTAATTAATACGTGGGAACTTAGAAATGTTGTATGTTCAGAGAATGAACACCAGACACTTACCGTATGTCGCTAAGGTAATCCAGTGGTTGGTTGTATAGGATGACACTTAAGTTGGAAGAACAAAAAGAAACACCAAAACTTCCAGGAAGGGTTTTAATAACAACAAAAAAAATAAGAAACAGAACAAACAAACAAAATAATGACACAACGGGCTCGAACAACATTATTAATTAATTTATTGAGACGCGACAGCGTATTGAGATTCAGGGAATGCGCGATCCATATCAAAATTTGGAATGACTTTATCCATTATCAAATTAACCCGAGACTCTAGACTAAGTAGACTGCTCAATGTGAAACCGAAGGAAGAACTGCCTGTTTTTCGGATCTCTTCTGAATTCGACACCTCGCTTCGACACGCTCATTTCTTGGGTCCAGAAGTTTCTGTTCTTATCTTATTGGCGGGAACCTGAATATCGTGACGCTTTGGTATAACGATACTATGTTAATAATTACCTAATTGACTGGACTTACATTTATATAAATAATTCTGTGACTAACTGAACTTACAAGTAACCCTAACCTTCTTCTAGTGACTGCGTGTAGCAATACGGGACGGATTAGTCAATCGCATTTAATATATTCTTAATAGCTCGGAAAATCCGCCTAAAAACCAGCTATTTGATCTATTACTTTCCTTTCCAATTATTATCAATTTAACAATTTGACTTAATTCTAATTTGGAACCTCTACCCTCTTCTCGTGGTTTCGCGTGTTATTAAAAATATGGGTTTCTTTGTTCTGTCCCAGCATAGGTTGGCGCCTCCCGGACGCAATAGTCACATGGCCCCGACGGTCTAAGTGAACTTGTTAAAAATATTGTTAAATTTCTCCGAAGGACGACGCTAAACCTACTTGAGAACCCTTAACTTTCGATAATTAGTGTTGACTGAAATATTTTACTTTTTGGCCCATCCGTTCCGAGAACTAATAAATAAATTACTACGCGTCCCGGCTTTTGTTACACTTTGAAGTGTGACTTTCTACGTTTATGTCTTAAATAATTATTTCCAATGTTAATCATCTGAAGGACAAAATGTTCAGTAAAGTAAAATTGTGAAATAATAAAACTGACTAGGTTATTTGCTGTTATTTTATTACAAGTCAGCATTAAAGAAACGAGGACAACATATTGGAAACGAATTGGTAACCGAAACTTGAAAGTTCTCAACAATACTCTATCAAGTACACATTTCGTCCTCTGGAACCGGAACCGATACTCCAACAATGTTCTGCAGTTAAAACAACAGATGTGGTTAGGAAACACGCGTGAAGCCCCTGGGTAACTCTGAAATTTAACTAGTTAGTCATGTGTTATTTATGAGGCAATGAATTATGTTTCGGCGAAAATTCTCTCCCCGTTGTCTTACAAATACAACTTGTAGACAGTTGGTAAATTGATCGGTGTAAAATTACGCGATCTTTCGGAGATACTGTGCTATTAGGGAAACTCATTAATGGTATTGGAACGTGTATTTCGCATGCATGTGTGGTAATCATCGTTTAACGACGTTTTAAGTAGCGATCGACTTGCGTTCTCAAAGTAAATTGGAGTCTCTTGTGTTTAGAGTACTTAATAGACCCATTCAGGAGTGAACTGAATGGTAATAAGCAATTCTGAGTACTTGTTCCTATCCTAGATTATAATTGAATTTTCATATACCACTTGGAATGGCTGTGGACAAATATTCTATTATTCTCACTCAGGATGGTATGTACTTATTGTGCCGATTTATAAGTAGTTATTTATTTATTAATTGTAATTTGCAAACATGTATTTTCTAAAAAATTTATTATTTATTTACATATTTAGATACTCCAGCCAACAATGAAGTCAATTAAAGGCTGGAAACATCTGCTAGGATTAAAAAAGTAAATAAATTGAACATATACATATAAAGAAAAAGGAAGTAATCAACTACCTTAGCGGATCGGATATACTGAACAGTAAATAAAAGTACAAATTGTAACGAAATTTTAGTTAATTCCATTACATTTTAATTAAATTTCTATACAGGGTGCGGTGTGTATAAGCTATAAAAATTAAACTACAGCTTCTTGACGATATTTGTAATAGAAAACTCTTATACGAAAAAGTTCCATTTTTGCGTTTTTTTTTTCGTAAATTAAAGTTCAATTATGGATCAAAATATTTCCTCTGGAACGGTCCTGTGCATGTGCTGTACGATGAGTTACGTGCTGTAGACCAGCCGCGTAAACAAATCATCGTTGAAAAATAGAAAGATACTTCTCTATTTTTGGGGAATTTTTCCATACAAAAGTACAAAGTAAGAAAAATAGATATTTAAAAAAAACTTATATTTTCTTACTATAATAATTAATAGTAATTACTATCTTGCACTACAAATGCACTGTTGTTACTGCAAGAGTTCGCAAACAAAACCACATCCGTAAGCATCTGTAGTTGTGTCAGCAGCTTCAAGTATACGGTTTCTTCCACCGTAGCAGTTGGACTATTCCAAACCAATGACTTCAAGTGATTCCAAAAATAAAAGTCCATTGGACTTAGTTCGGGTGACCGAGATGGTCGCGGCACAGGATCAAAGCGTCCAATCCATCGCTGAGGAAACATTTCATTCAAAAGTGTCGTTACTTCTCGAGTACTGTGTAGACGAGTCCCATCTTGAAGATAAAACATGCGTGCCCGAACTTGTAATGCCACATCGTCAAATAATTCGGGCAACCGGTTCTCCAAAAAGGCAGCATATGTTCGTTCATTTAGTCGTTCTTCAAAGAAATTGGGTCCCTATTTCTTTCAAGTACATCGCCTATTATGCTAGCCCAATCATTTACCGAGAACCGATGTTGAAAATGAGTTTCCGTAATGGCGTGAGGATTTTCATCGGCCCATAAGTGCATATTATGGAAATTCACTTCATCACGGTAAATGTCGCTTCATCTGTTACACAAACATAAGCAGGAAAGTCTATTCGATTGGCATATTGCCGTCATAACCATCTGCAAAAACGCATTCGTTGATCACAATCCGAGGGTAAAGTCTGTTGAACTGGTTGCAGATGATAGGGTTGCAACAGCTGGCGCCTTATGATGCGATGTACGGTACGTGATGAGGTTCCTACTTGCTGTGCGAGTCGTCGAGTACTAATTGTGGGATCTTCGTCAAGATTTTCCAACACTGCATCTTCAATATTAAGATTCACTTGCTGACCACGTCCTTCTCCTCGAGGAATAACACTTTCTGTATCTCGCAGCCGCTGAACTGAACACACTATAGGATTGTATTTGCACATGGGAGGTGACATTGTGGCCATCGTTTTCGGAACAACCTAGTCACCGTGAGCGCATTTTCTCCGGCTGCACCAAACACTAACACCATATCGACACGTTCGGAAATAGTAAATGCATTGTTTTCTGGTTCATTGTAAAACTAGTTTGTACACAAACTAAAAAATTAAGCAAAGTAAGAAATAAGAATCTCGTTTTTAATGTAATCGGCACGCTATTATTATTTTTTGCTTCTTTATAAAAATTACACTGTCACTATCGTGGAATTACAAAATAAATATACTTTTATCTGGAATCTCTCACTTTTTAACACTCATGGGTCGATGGATATTTAATAGTTAAGTGAATAATGAATTCAATACAAAATCAGTTGACTGCATAAATTTTTTGACAATGTAACCTAACCTTCTTTTAGTATTATTAGTGTTAGATTATACCTACTTAAATTATCAGGTTGCATCTCGGGTCGAATAAAAACATGTCCAAAATTTTTAATAAATAACATAGGGTCGGCCTTCATTTTCGTTGAATAAATGAACTTTAATTTACAAAAAAAAAACGCGAAGATAAAACTTTTTCGTATAAGACTTTTCTATTACAAATATCGTCAGGAGGCTGTAGTTTAATTTTTATAGATTTTACACGTCACACCCTGTATAACATCAATTTTCTCATCAGTTAACCCTTTAATCTTATACTAATACCATTCTCATTATGCCCCAGAGAACGCTCCTATAGTGTAAACGAATACGCTTTTCTATTATTCGAGGCGCCATCTACGCGTGTGCATAAATACCACAGCAGAACTAATATGGCCCCTATTTCGCTTTGCTGTCTTTTCTACCTGTTTCTCCATGGTAGTATTCGCGAAGCGAGAGAGTTATTTATGTTTTTTCATATATATATATAGGTAATAGAAAATTGTTAATTTTTATTAGCTAAATTTTCAAATGCTTTTGTTTAGGTATTTATCAGCTTTATTAAAATTTATTTAGGCTTCACTAATTGACTTTTTTCTGCGCTGATGCAAGTTGCTAATATCTTTCAAGTTTTTGACTAATTGGTTAACAATTTGCATTCCTTACTGACTGATATTTTTTTGGAATAGAATATTTTTCTGCCTATATTTTGTTTCAACCTTGGCGTGAAACCGAAAAGATATTTTTATTAGTACATACTTTCTTCCTTTCCCCTAGTAACCAAATTAGTTATTTCGACAATCCAATAGATTGTGTTATTTATGTAGCTAAAATTTTTTATGAGTGTAGTCGTACCCAAAGTTTCCTGATAACTAGAGAGCCACTGTTCTAATGTTACATATTTAGTCATTAATAAATCTAAATCACATAAACTAAACCCTTTTAAAACTTTGATTATTTTAAAGTAAATTGCTAGAAATTTGGGCACTATTCATATTTCATGTTTCATAAAAAAGGCTTATTTATTATTATGAAATTTATAGAATAACATTCTTTAGCCACAAAGTGAATGTGAATATTGAAATTTACGTGGAATAAAAGCATTAGATTCGTTGATTTTAATAGAAAGCTTTAGCAAAAAGATCATACATGAATAACCACAAAAAAAATTCCAAATATTTCACTTCTCAGGAGGGTGCGTAAAATAAAATTTCATCCCACGCAAAACTCATTAATTTTTCTTTTTTATTTCTACAAAAATTCCTCGGAGATATGTTGATTTTATTAAGTCACAGCCTCGATGACAGCCATTGACAACCAAATCTACGCTGACGTTGGACAAGTACATACGGAGACTCAAAGTACCAGGCCTAAATATCACGCAAATTTAGGACAAAGCACTTACATTAAATTTAATATTTACACAGTATAAAAATAAATGTTCTGACTTTTTTCTTATATGTATCTATATAAAATAAGAGAGGAAAGTTAAGAAATAAAGCTATTTTCATGATCAGGTTTGGTTTACATTCTGTAGCTTCAGGGTTTCATTATAAGCGTAATAAGAGTAACTCAACTTTTCTTACATTAGTAAAGCAGATATTTTAAAAGGACATAGCTGAATAAATAATTAGAAAAATATGTGTAGGCTACTAAAAATACAGTGCAATGTTAATTATTTTATATTCCTTACGTACAAATGTTAAAAATAGCCACCATTGCTTCAAATCAAATTGGGTATAATTTGTACGCAGAGTTCACGATGTCGAAGCAAACTTAAATAATTTTAGCTGCGAAATAATAATATGCGATCGTCGCTAATGCTCTTCTATATCAAAAGTTATTCTTCGTTAATCAGTTAGGTACTTGTTTGCGCCGCAAATAGATTATTTTCCTTTCCCGGAATTCACTGTCTACCATATTTACTTGTATAGTGTGTTGTTTGTCAGAATTTAGTTCCATTTAGCTGTCTTTGGTTTTACAAATGAGAGGTATCTTCTTTCGATTGTCTTTTCGGTTTAGTTTTTCTTGTTTTTTTCTTTAAATTGCAATCTGTTCCCGATTCATTGATTATTTTTCTTCTTTGCTTTCTTTATTTGTTTCTGATTCCGTACTTTCACCTATGACTTGCTAGACGGATTTACAGTAATTTAAGTTCGTTTTTTATAGTATCAGGAAATAATAAAACAAAGCACCTAGAAAATGCCAGGAACCGGAACAAACACTTTGCAACGCTTCCGTTCTTGTTAACGGATGAAAAGGGTATGTTGGTTATCCGCGAATACAACTGATGTGTGTGAGTATGTTCAAGAAACATTAGACTTTACAACAAAATGGTGCTGTTCATTCCATGTGATATTTACATATTTATTATAAGATATCTACTTATCTGACATATTTTTTTAGAAGCGGACTTGATAAACTAGATTTATTTAAGTTTCTGCAGCCGAAGTATGAAAAATATATAATTTTTAATCAAATATATTGTTAATGGTTACATGATTGCAACTTAAAGAAATACAAATGCTACAAGATAATAGTGCCAATAGGACTAAATACACTTAGTCTAAAGTTACCAGCTGTTTACTGTCAGAGATTTACAATCCTTTATCGTAGCAAGTTGCAACGTAGAAAAAAGGTGTCATGTCTAATATTTGTTTTCTATGTTCAATCAATTATTCTATTCTATCTTTTGCAGTGACAGTAGTTTATTAGCAAATGCTCTAAACAAAGCTAAATAATTAATCTGTAGCCTGTGAATATTAGAATAAATGAAAACAAAAATTACATTGAAAAACGATAATTTGAGTAATCTAATTTGTGATCGCGCTTGGGAAAACGGTCATAATATTCAGTGGGGTTCAACTAAAATTTTGGAAAAGGAAAATGGTGAAAGATGCGTGTCAAATTATTCTATGAGCTTGGATCCTTGTTATTCTAATAGCTGTTTTACATTGACAATTTATTCATGAATAAATTGACGAAGTTCTTCATCAATTAATTCTCGAATTTATTGGCAAACAGTGTGGTTTTACACTGCTACAGACTTTGCCAAGTTTTTTGTCGTATGAATCAGTTCTACCAATGAATCAAATAAGTAAATAAATTTCAAAAATGTCACCTTATTCGACTCATAATTGTAGTGATACAACAGCGGTACCGTTCTGACACATATTATATAAATATTAGTTTTTGTAAATAACAAATCAGTAAAACAATGCAAAACTAACACGACGCCAGACAATTATTTACATATTCCAATAACCTAACCTCATTACTGAGCTGAGGCTGGAAATCTGTTGGGTTGGTACTTCTGAACTTCACGAAGAAATTGACGAAAATTAAAACATGCTCTAATTCGTCAATAACTTGATGAATAAATTCATGAAGTTATTTGATAGCAGATTTGGTGCATTACACTTGTCCAATTTCTTGATGAAGCGACTTCATCAATTAATTGATCAATAAATTGTCAATGTAAAATAGCTATAAGAGATGAAATAAGTAATAATGAAATAAACATCATATGATATCTATGGAAACAGACAAAAGCAAACAAATTTAAACTGTCAAAGCAGCTAAAACGAAATGTGAAAAAAGTTTAGAAGACGAAATTAGACAGATTTTCGTTAACAAATTTTTAAAGTGCGCGGTATAAAGTGATGTGATTCTTTGGTTGGGCAAGACTATTTTCATAAAAATAACGCTTGACTGATCTTTTTGGCGCAAGGGTATAAGTTCATTAATTTTTAAGTTTTTTTCACAGGTGGCAAAATACCGAAAATATAAAGAAAAAAGAATAACTGACTTTTGTGTTAAATAATTTAATTATTAAATTTTGCATTAATTAAAACAGAGCTATGGAACATGGAACAAGCAATTTTGGATAGGTATTTCGTTCCAGAAAAGATATTGTTATGATATTGAAAGCCGATAACGATACACAAATACATAATACAATGAAATTTTGAAAATTATGACACTAAAATAGAGAACTCTGACAACAGGGATGTGTTGTACTATACAGGGTGGTCCGAATTTTATGCAGGAAACTTCGAGGTCATATAGATCTCTTTAAAATAATACGTGTTTGCCTTATAAACATAGGTCTGGAACGGCACCGTTTTAGAGATACAGGGTGTTGAAGTTGTCAAAAAAAAAATAGATTTTTTGTTTATATCTCCGGAATCTATTAACCGATCTCAATAAAATTTGGTACATATAATGTATGATAGTAGACCTTATATTCCCTAAAATATGAGCTTTAAAGGTTCAACCAGTGGTGTACAACTGGACAGGGGTCACCCCCTTTCTTGCAAAAAAACCTACGCCACTGCATTTTCACATGTCATTGTAACTGATTTATATTTTAATGAACAAAATACGTACAAAAGATCACTTTAATTTTTTCCCTAAGATTCGCCGTTCTCAAGTTATTCATACCAATACAATCCCCTTGTGGCAGACACTTCTAACGATAATATTACAAGAATATTTGTTTATGTTTAAAAGTAAGTGCAATTTGTAAGCACATCAACAAAATTATTGACACTCCTTTCTACACCACCTGTGAGGTAGTGTGCGATATAAACACAAAATCATTTTATTTTAAAACCTCAACACCCTGATCTCTAAAACGGGGCCGTTCCAGACCTATGTTTATATGGCAAACACATATTATTTTAAAGAGATCTATCTACTCTCGAAGTTTCCTGCATAAAATTCGGACCACCCTGTATATGAGAAAATGAGGGATACAATTTAACGTATAGAATAAGTTTTAGTACATAAAAGGCAAAATCGTTACATGATAACATCAATCTGTCAAATAAATTAAATAATGCAAAATTTTAAATTAAATAGTTTAATGAAAGCAATAATACATACTAAAAAGTTAAAATGTATAATCTAGTACAACTTTGTAAAGATATTCATCATATACGAGTATTAGTTGGGGAAATTTGAAAAATTAAGATTTTGACAGGCAGATTATCGTAGAACAAGAAAGAGTTGTACTTATAAATTAAATTCATGCAATAAACTAAGTCTACAATTAAAGTTCATTAAAGTATTAGTCTATATTTATGAGTGGAATTAAAATTAAAGTTCTTTAGATAACTTCATATAGCGATTTTCAAAATGTCAAAACCATAACTCAACATTGTGTAAAATTTATTGTGTAAATGAAACTTCTCAGATGTAAATTGTGTTAAAAAGAACTTCTATTCATATAAGACTGTATTTAAATCACAATTTACATTCCAAGGAGTGTGTAAAAATTGAAAGTTGTCAAGAAACGATCACCCTGAAACATTTTAGTCATTAGTTAATTCATACAAGATAAAACTGTCCAAAATAGTGAAATTAACTTAATATCAATGTTGTGGAACAAGACATAGAATTAAGCTAAATAACTTAATTTGCTTGAATTTCAATAAATTAGCAAAATTTTGTAGAAACTTTAAAAATCAACGTAATATAAAGATTTGGGTATGTAAATTTGCAGAAAATTATGTAGAATCCGAATATATCAGTGTCATGCCGCAAAATACATACATAAAGGCATAATTCCAGTGTAAAAATTTCAGAAAGCTTCAAACTGACGTTGCTATAACAACAACCTCATTTGTTATCAATTTATAAAAACTGTTACAGGGCTTCTAGTAGCCAGTCTTTCATAATTTGTCAAACCATAAACATCGTTCAGTCACTCCTAAAATAAACAAAAGCCAGCCAAATTAAATAAATAAATGTATAAATTTCCCATTAAAACTAGTGAAGTGTTGTGAAAAAATATAACGACAGGGGAAGTGCAAACTCAATCAACTATCAAGTATATGGAACCAGTTCGTTGATCCAGATCATACATAACCCAACATCGACCAGGACGAGGTTCACTACATCTGGATGACATATCCGAAACCAGACATACACTCAAGTGATACGTGAGTCACATAATTATACAAATTGGCCAATTTTAAAAAAAATTTTATCATACGACTTCATATATAACAATCAAACTTATAGCTATAAAAAAATTCTGTTTTAAAAATTTCAAAGTCGACTAAATATCAAAATATTACCTTCTAAATTAGAATAAGATAAAGTAGATTTAGGATAATAAGCAAAAATACAATTTGTCAATTGTCTGCAAAATTAGATATGCAAAATATTTGGTTCATTTTATGTTAAACAATATTTTTCATTTCGTGTGTATAAAAACATCATAAACATAGTAATATGATCTAAGACATGGCAGAAAATAATGGTAGCTAGTGTCATTGGAAAAGTTTTGTCTACAAAGACTAAAGATTTCGAAGATGTTGTGGCAACTGGCTATTTTGCAGTATAATCCTTGTGCATAACGAAGAATAACAATATGCCAAAGGCATTTTAAAATCTATTTCTTTTTCTCTAAAATACAACTTTATTTCATTGCGATTAAATATAAATAAAAACTAAACTTATGTGAGGATTGTAGGTAAGTATAGGTATTCGTTTTTCTTTAAGTTTTTTTTTAATTTGAAGTATATTTTAAAATTCTGTATAAAACAAACTCTTTTTTGAAAATTTAAAAACTAACATGTTTTAGATAACTTTTTTAAGCAAAATTTGAATAAATTTAATGAATAAACAGAATTTCAACAATTTTTTTATTGCACTTAATCCTGTGCCAAATATTTTATTTTTCGAAATTCTGGTACTTATATAAAAACTACACAAATACGAACATTTTGCTAGAAATACGTCAACCTTAACAATTTGCAATATCTATTTCTTTCTTTCTCTTATAGCGAGCTTTACAATCGAGTCCTAGCACTTTATATTCCTATTCAAAAAATTGCTGAAAATTATTCCTTTTATATAATAAACATGGTCTAGTGTTATTTATATTCAGAACTTTTGTTAAATCCTTATTTTTATTATATCCTTATTTGGGAAATAATTTTTTTCCGTTCTCGTTCACAACAATTTCGGAAATCTATGCTTGGCGAACCACTAACAAAACTTTGTCAATAAACATTATATTTCACTCGCATTGCTTACTGAATCGCATATAACAAAGAGAAACAATTTATGATCGTTTCATACAATGTTTATGGGCGGCGAGAATGTTCCATCATGGAATAAAAAGACCTAGCATGTTATTAAATTCACGTTAAACCGCTGCGGAGGAATTATACGCCGATCGATCCAGAAGTCCGCCTTTAAATTATTTATTTTAATTTTAGCTCCTACACAACAGAAATAAATTATATTGTAAAGTAATAAGGATTTACATGGTCCAAACAGGTCGATATATTATATTAATGTAGTATATTTAATTTTGGTCCAAGAGTAAAAAATACATTTTCGTGATGAATTATTGGGTTGTTATTAGATACAAGCACACTACAATCGATTTTTGCAATAGTATTACCAAATCACTATTTTTTAAATATCTATCTAATTGTAAGTACTTGTAGGGAAAATATATCAATCTATTTAGGTAACCTATTTGTTCATATCTATTTAAATATCATTCTTTCAGTAGTATTTATAAGTATTTTATAACTAAGTAACTCATGAATTTTAAAGATTCATTAATTTTTATGATAGGATGGTCCACACAAGTGTCATCCTCCATTAAACTCATTAAACATTTCATTATACACAAAAAGAATAATATGAAAGTTATAAGGTTTGCTGTAGATTTCTGATGAATTATACAGTGTCATAAAAAATCTGAGTATATTTAACAAAAAACAAATAATTACAGTTATTTCTGCGTGTCCAAAGATTATAACGTATTCGAACTTGATATTCACTTGTTCCTAAATTTATTATAAAAGATTTGAAAAACGTCTTTCAGAAATCTGGTTTTAGTAAGCCTGCAAAGTTTCAATTTAATAAAATGTTCTTTCAAGTCGTTTTCTGTTTTAAAAGAATCACATTAAATGAATCAAAAATTTTAACTCAAATGAGTCTGAATTAGACCGAAATTGAAAATAGATTGTCAGTTCTTTATTAAAACTTTGTGGAGAAAAGAAATAATATGGCGAAGTATCTAACTTTATTATAGTGATACATTACATTAGAAAAATATATTGAAAGGGTACAACATAGGCTGCAAAAATTCTTGACAAATAAAGAAGATGATGCCTATTCTCCAATTACTGGGTATTTTCAAGAATTGCTTCTTCGAAGATTAGAAGGCAATTCTATTCTATATCCTTTCGTTGTAATAAGCAATGCATAGCCGTCTTATTTCAGTATAGCTTTGATGTACCCAAAATATTATAACATAGAAACTTTATCATACCCAAAACCTTCAGAAATCAAAAGAAATAGTTTAAAATGTGCTATTTAAAAACAGCCAACAGAAATATAATGTATTTCTCTCCTCTTTATCAAATGTGAAGGAATTATGAACTATTGTGTACTTAATAATTCAATAATTCAAATGTGAAACATATTAAAAAAAATTGTTTGTACTTGGACTGAGCTTTTTAGTTTGTATTTATTACATTGTATTCGTATGTATGTATGCGTGTATAATTGTGTATAATTGTATAGATGTTGTTTTATAATTTTATCCGAAGAATTATCGTTTTTACAATCATGATTTTTTATTTTAAAATCACACAAGTCAATCACAATCACAAATGGAAATTGACTCTAAAGCTAAAGATACCCTATTTATATACATTTCTTCGCCAATGAATTTTTAAACTTTTGAGATATTAAATTGTTTTTAAAATCGTGATAAAGTCTTCCGATGAAAAACTGAGTCACCCATATTTTACTAATAATTTTAATGTCTTGTTCTCATAATATCTGCAGTTTATTAACATTACTTGTTTTAAAACATTTATTTTAAAAGCGTTGTCAGTTGGAACTGAGATATCTCTACTAAATGGCGGAACGTTTATATTCCATTTGTCTTATTTTGCATAAACTGTCTCATAACTAAATAGAATGCTATAATTTACTTGCTCAAATTAATGTCTTAGTGGTGCAACTTTGCCTGTCGCACCGCTTGAACTGTTTAAAACTTGTGTTTGTTCCAAGACACAGCCTTACGACCTAACTTTCCTTTGTTGATACGATATTTCGATGTACACATCGATTAATACTTACTAACCAGTTGTTTCACATTAGAAAGTATATCCTATATTTACTATTCAGAGTATGTAATTATCTTTGTTTGAAATCTATAACGTACAACATATAAAGGGTAGCAATTGGTACCAAATTAAACATCGATTTGTTTCACTTGCAAACATTGTTCCATTTTATAAAAATATTGGAATTAAGTGGAGTTTTGCAACAGTCCTTTATGATGATAGAAAAATGTATTTCAAAACGAAATATATTTTACAGGTTTTCCTATCCTTTATCTTCTTCTTTTGCTTACAAAAACAAAAGAAATCTACCAAATTTTACTACTTTACTACTTACTCTTAGTCTATTCAATTTTTACTAACGTTCCATCAAACAGACTCTTTCCCGGTCTATAATATTGCTTCAATCCCATTTGTTAGATGTTCTTCTAGATCCACTTTTTTTTGCATATGCCAGTCCACCTAATGCCTTTCTCGTGGACTTCGCTTTGTCATTCTTTGAACCCTTCCTATAATTTGCTCTAGTTTAATTCTGTATGGTTTTATGCTTTTAAAATATATAAATATGTACCACTATGTAAAATAATATTGATATTTTTCAAAATAAATTAAAGTACGACGTTTTTTGAATGAATGAATGAATGACCTACCCTTGTTCTCGAGCTAGACTCTGTGGGGGCGGACCCGTTATCAGATTCCCTTGGTCCGCTCTGATGTTTAGTACTCAGGCTACGGTCGTCTCCTGAGGCGTTCCGTAGTAGCCTCTGTAACCTGACGCATCCAATAATTCTTTCGAACGTTTCGTTGTTCTTCACTGTCGGCATCCTCAGTGGTGATTCTGCAAAAACTTCGCTGCGACTTGGACAACTTTCGAACTCGTCACCCGTTGGTGTTGCTGCGCGTGCATCTAATCCTGCGCAGTAGATTGGTGTCTGTAGTTTCAGTCATCTAATAAGTTGCAGGACATTTTAATTCCAGAAATCTACAAATTGCAGGTTGTTGAAGGAAAATTTCTGGGACCTATTAGTTACTAAGGGCCTGCAACCTTCCGATAGCCTCCCTTCTCGTCTATATGGATTGCCTAAGCCTAATGTCCAGTTTTGTCCTATACTGAGTACAATCGGGTCTTCAGCATATGCACCGGAGAAGCACTTAGCGAGATTGGTGCGACCACACATAAACAATTCAGTTGGCAATTCAAGACATTTCGTCTATGTTCTACAGACTCAGACTTATAGGTCAGCTTTAATATGGAGTTCTTGTTCATCAAAGTACCAACCACTAAAAGACATCGGAATTATTGCGACTTTTGTTGGAACTAGCCCTATTTGAGTTCTAATGATCTATTAATTACTTCTTCCCTGAGCTCGATAATGGAAAACTTTTTCATGGAATATTTTGAAAAGGTGTTACTGGAAACAGTTGAATACAAATAGTCCAGGCTGTATCGTCGCTTCTGCTAGGAACATAATTCTCATTCGATTTTTTTTTTCATAATCTTACTAAAAAAATGACCCTTGAAATATATCCGCATGTTGCCAGACGTTACTAATGGTCAAAAATTACTTAAACAATTTTTTTAAACAAATTCGTAATTTTCGATTTCGAAATGGGCTTTATGGGCGTATTCTGAACAAAAAAGTTCCTATGCAACTTTTCTTTAAAATCTACCGTTTTCGAGATAATAACAATTTTTTGTTCGAAAAAACGCAATTTTAACCATTTTCAACGTCAATAAACTACATTAAAAATTGCAATTTTTAGTGTTGTCAAAATTCTTAAATAATATTTAAATATCCCTTAACAAATATCCGCCGGCATATTTTATTCTGAACACTTGTTTTTTTTTTCAAAGTAGGTATATACTCTACGCCTACATCTAAGGATTGCTTGTATCGCTCAATATTCACCGGTAGGTTTGTTGTGTTTTGATAATTAATAAACTATTTAATAAATAATGCTAATAAGAAAGTGAATTATTCAAAACCAAACTATTTCTACTTTAAATTAAATGTTATATATTTTATTGGAATATAGCATATACTCGATTAAATCAATTAACTTAAATGTTTTGATCATTGTAAAAAACAATTTGATAATTTAGTTAGGATATTTGTTTTTGGTTGAAAAAAAAAATCGTATGAGAATCATGCTCCTAGTGGGAGCGACGATACAGCCTGGACTAAAACCATCACACTGATACCGGTATGTGGATGATACGTCCATTATTTGGCCATAGTAAGGACAGCCTAAACATTTCCCCATCATTTGAATGGCTTAATATGGAGGAAAAAAGAGGGGGACAATTGACTTTCCTGGATACCTTGGTAACTAGAAATCAGAAGCAGCTGGCTCATACTGCGACCTTGAATAATCATTTAACACAAAATTACTATAATCAAAGTCAGGGTCATATTGGACACGGAACATTTAGGCTTTGAACTGAAACATTTCACTGGAGTGTTACAAGCAGATAGATATACAGAAACAGATATCAAAGGAGGCATCAATCCTAGACGTCCCTCGAAATAATGAGACAAACTGAAAGATCAGCATGTGGCATAATGTAATAGAAAGTAAGTAGGTCCAAAGTTCAAATAGACCAAAAGGAGTTAAGGCTAGTAAAAGACCGGCTTGACTATCTATCCTCCTCTGGAGTGTATCGCATACCATGTAGATGGGGGAAGGTTAAATGGGTATGACAAAAAAATTGATTTATTTTAATGAGGAAGGAGTATGAAAGATCCTAAAAGGATAACCACTCTGAAAAATCACCCATCACCTAACATGTATTAGAAGAAGGCACTGGGGTAATAGTAAAATCTACAGGGTTTTGCAACTTCATCTCAACGATGAGGAATATTGGAAATCGAATATACAAATAATATGAATTGTGAAGAAGGAGCTTGGATGGTTAGAACCTGGTTATCTCTTCTAAAAAACAAGCAACGACGTGAGAGATAATGCTAAGATTCGTATTAGTAAAAGAGTGTGAGATGCAACAACTGAACAATTTAGAGAGACGGTTGCTCTACTAAAATAGAGAGTGTCACAAATCATTTTACCGTACGTTGATGTCCTATAATCTTGAATTGAGAATAGTCCTAAATCATAATATTTTACTATACTATGTAAGAATAAGTATCAGTTTGTTTTGATGCATTATTGGTATTCCAAGAGAAAATGAAATAAGCACGGTTAAGGAGTGAATAAGATAGACAAACATAGATCAGGACAACCTTAAACGAACTCTTACAGTGACGACATTGATGCCTCCCAAATATGTACGTAATTTGAGATGGCCGTTTATGAAGGTATGCTAATTATATGCATCAGGCCGTTAATTTCTAGGCCATACGTATCGTGGCTCCGCCGGTGGAATATTTAATTTCTTGGTGCATGGTACGGGCATAAATCCTGAAAACCTGGAAAAGTGTGTGTGGAATGCAATTAAGCAAAGGTAATGATAGGGCTCTGCGGGGAGACTTATCATTCTCGACACGAGCTTTCCACCGCAGAAACCATTTACTCGCCAGCTCGCGATCCGAGGCCCAAAAAGAGCAAAATAACCATGTTTTTTAACTAATACCAGGTTAATGTGCTATTTTTATGGCCGCTTTCTTGCGCAAACAAGAAAAAGTTGGCCGTTTGTTTCGTGTAATTTCGCCCGTGATATACAAGCCGGAAAAGTGTTTGTTTCTTTGCCAAATAATTCATTCGTAAACAGTACCAATTTTTTTAATTAAAAATACTAGAAATAAATTGGAGAAACATTTTCTCAGAGAAAATTGTTAGGATTTTGTATTAAGTATTGATAAAATTGTTTACTGAATTTGTGAATAGAGTTATTTTTATATTTGTGAGAGCAAAGTAAAATTTCTTATGGTTTAAAGTAACCTTCAGAAGATGAGTATTTTTAAATATTAAGACTTTATATTTCAGATATTCTATTCAGGACGAGTGCAAGTTGCAGGAAATGCTAAAATTTTGTTTTCTACTTTGTACTCGCGCGACGTACTCTATTTTTATCTTTCGATATTGTCACTCTTCATTACTTCTGTTATCTGTTAAGTAATAATAAATTTCAAATGTTTTCAGGAATCTTAGCCTGTTCGCGAGGAAGTTTTAAGTATCTACTTACTTCCTTGTTTAACACCAACTAAAGTTGGGTTGTAACAAAACTCAGCGCAGTAAATATTTCTTGCATATTTTATATAGTTAGATAATGATAATGGTTTTCTTAATTTTATATGCATTCCTCATAAATATAAAATATACATGTTTAAAAACGAAAACTATATGGAAAACATTTTTCAGAGGCATGCAGATTTAGGGTCATTTGAATACTAATAATTCACAATGATAACTGGAACAAATTTGGCTCCTAGAATACAATCTGTGTTTAATTTTGTTTTATATTTATATCTAAAATTCTGACTACGTTAGAGTGTTTAAATGACTGTTTTGTGTTTCATGGATAATAATAGAATAGAAGTTTATTGACCACACACATGCATAAGTACATTTTCAGTCATAAAGTCAGGTACGTATACCTAAAAGTACTGGTACACATATATTATAATTAATAATAAAATAATAATAATAATAATAATAATAATAATAATAATAATAATAATAATAATAATAATAATAATAATAATAATAATAATAATAATAATAATAATAATAATAATAATAATAATAATAATAATAATAATAATAATAATAATAATAATAATAATAATAATAATAATAATAATAATAATAATAATAATAATAATAATAATAATAATAATAATAATAATAATAATAATAATAATAATAATAATAATAATAATAATAATAATAATAATAATAATAATAATAATAATAATAATAATAATAATAATAATAATAATAATAATAATAATAATAATAATAATAATAATAATAATAATAATAATAATAATAATAATAATAATAATAATAATAATAATAATAATAATAATAATAATAATAATAATAATAATAATAATAATAATAATAATAATAATAATAATAATAATAATAATAATAATAATAATAATAATAATAATAATAATAATAATAATAATAATAATAATAATAATAATAATAATAATAATAATAATAATAATAATAATAATAATAATAATAATAATAATAATAATAATAATAATAATAATAATAATAATAATAATAATAATAATAATAATAATAATAATAATAATAATAATAATAATAATAATAATAATAATAATAATAATAATAATAATAATAATAATAATAATAATAATAATAATAATAATAATAATAATAATAATAATAATAATAATAATAATAATAATAATAATAATAATAATAATAATAATAATAATAATAATAATAATAATAATAATAATAATAATAATAATAATAATAATAATAATAATAATAATAATAATAATAATAATGATAATATGCTATTAAAATTTAACAATTAATAAATAGTGTGTTTTTATGGGAAACAATTGAACAAACAAGTTTTCATTTGTAGCTTGAGAACGAAAATCATAATTAGGCTTTGTTAATTAAACACTGTCTTCCTGTATTGGTTTTCCTTAACGTTATATTTCTATGTAGATATTCCACGTTTTTGTAATATTGTTTCCAATGTTTTTGATTTCGTTGCGTTATAATGGTAGATCCGGTGACTTATTCTATACAATCCAAATCCCAAATTTGAAAAATTTTCACACAAAATTTCTAAATAATCATGATTGTCTTGTGACTTGCCATCAATTCAAATGCTTTAATATTTAAAACAAATGTCTTCAGTGATATTTTAGAAAATTTCTATATAATTTCGAAAACTACTAAATGTATGATTTCTTTGGCTTAAAATCGTTCAATTAATCATATCTTTTGTCGCCGTAGTTAATTAATATCCTTTATAATAGTTAAATCGATTTTGAACTACATATGAATGAAACAAAATGTGTAGAATTATATGCCTGTATAACTGTACGAGCAGATAGAAATAACCTTTATGAACAATAAACACATTTATTTAATTATATATAATCAAAACCTGTTTAAATGTAGGTCAATTGCCTGGATTATATTTATACAATAAGTCAATTATTATGTTATTTATAGATTTGTTTTATACTCACAATGTGGAAAATCTATAATTTCCATTAGGCAGTATTTTATGAATATTTTGTTTTTCTTTTCGTAATTAAATAGTGGATTAATATTTTAAATAGTAATACGGATATCTGTTCTATCAGTTTGTTAAAAATACATTCTTCCATGTGAAAATAGTAGGAAACTAGGAAAAACCGACGGGTCTTATTTCCAGGAAATTATATTTTGATATCCATGAAATTATTCTGTATCGAACTGAAAAGCGAAAACTTAGAAAACAGTATAATACATCGGTGGATAAGTAAAACATTCATTAATTTAAATCTGTCTTTGTTATTTTAATTTTGATAACTATAGAGTTTAATATATATTTTACTTTTATAAAAAAATATAAAGAAGCTTAACCTCAAAAATAAAGAGATTTTTAGAAAGGTTGTGTCAAGAACAGAACTATTATAATTGATTCACTTCTTTAAATTAAAAATGTAGATATATTTCTTCAAAACTATTAAATATAAAGTTATAATTTTACTTGACATCCTATCTACAAACTGATTAAAACTGAATTATATATGGATAGATTAATATTATCAAATGAAAAGCATAGCTTGAATTAGATATTTTTAGTTCTTTTTAAATGTAATGGGCCATATATTGACCGGTCGATAGCCGCACGGTTTAAGGCGTCAGTACTTAAATCGATGTGTCGAACTGCCCGGGTTTCGAATCCCGCGGCCGATGACCGTAGATTATCTATACTTGTACGGAGGATTGGCGCCCTCTGTGCAGGTATGGTATGGTGGAAGAATGTTGGCTTGGGTCAATGTGAGAGATTGACACCGGTTGGCATTTGACCACCCCCCTAATTAATGAGGTTTTCCAGGTTTCCCTCATTCCTGCACTGAATGGTGGTTAGGGCCTACCAACATAAGTCGTTCCTGGGCGCAAATGCGGCCTGCGTAATAATAATATGCCGCCTCCTCTCCCGCACAAGTCTCCGACTTCTGGGCTAATTCTCGTAATTAGAATGAGGAGTAGAGATATTATTATTATTATTATTATATAAATGCCTAAAACACAAACAAAACATGAGCTCATTCTGTCCATGATGCAAACCTCGCAGGATACGTTACCGCGCCTTTTTAATTACGCATCGAAGCACACTGGAGAAAACGTGCAGCACGTTGTATCAAAATTCGCTACAAACCACAAGTTCTATCTGATTGTTACGATTTTTTTTAAATACTTTTAATTGAATTTAGAAGAGAACATCCAAGCTTGAATTTGGAAAGAGGATCGCTGCAAAATATTATGTGAGCTCAAACCATAAGATTCCACAATTCTCTGTAACAGAACTTATTAAACTACAACAATGAACACTAATTCTTAAATCTAATGAACCACAGGCTAATTAACAATAAAAACCTAGTAAGCTCGAGCCCCATGAACGCCATAAATCCCATGAACCCCAATAACCCAACCCCATATACCCCGACCCCAAGGTCACCATAACCCCGACCCCATTCATTTCAGCCAAATAATTCTCAATAAACGCAAAAGCCCAATATCCTCCGTACCCCATACACCCTTAACCCAGATACCCCATAACCTATATACTCTATACTTCATAACCAATATATCTCATAACCCATAAACCCTATAACATATAAACCCCTAACATATAAACCTCCACAAACTAACTATAAACCCATACACTCCATAATTTATATACTCATAAACCCATCAACATCATAACTTATTAAGCTCATAACTCATACACCCCATAACACATGCAATATACCGCATAATCCAATAACCCATATAATCCTATAATCAATACACCCTATAACCCATAAATCCATTAACGATAGCACCCACTAACCCGTTAACACTCACACTGAAATAATGAATCATTAAATTCGTATGCACTTATCTAACTAATTGAATTAAGGGGTTATAGGGTTATATGGCGTATAAGTGTAAGTAGGGGTATTTGGGTTACGGGTATATGCGTGATGGGGTGTATATGTTATGAAGAATATGGGTTATGGTGTAAATGGGTTATGGTGTTTATAGGATATTGAATTTTTGCGTTTAATGGGAATTATTGAAATGGATCTGGAGATAATTCCGATTTTGGGGTTAGGGTATATGGGGTTGAGTTATCGGGATTCATGGAGTTTATGGCGTTCAGTTTATTGGACTTTTATTGCTAATTAGCTCGTAGTTCTTGAGATTTAGGGGTTACAGTTCATAGTTATAGGTTTAATAAAAGGTTTAAATAAGTTTATCCACGACTATTGTATAATGTACCCATTATACGTCTGTTTGCTCGACCTTAATAATACCCATTAATTACGGCAGTGATTAATGAGTCATTAATCACTACTGTCAGATGCTTCCTTAATTTAGCTATATTATTATATTGTTCTGCTACAAACAATCCGTTTTTAAACTTTTATCGTGTAAACCACTAAATATTTTCAATTCAGTGCTGTACTTATAAAAAAAAAATTTAAAAAAGTGAATTTTCCTAGACCAGATTCGAACCCGGGACCCGCGGTCGGAAGGGAAGGAGCATGTACACTGAGCCATAAGCGACTTCGTTTATGCAAGTTGTATATCTGTTTCTTAACATACCATGTTTTTCGAAACATTTCAAAAAAAACTTCAACAAAAATATTTAGTAGTCGTGGATAAAGTATAGTATTCTACTCCCGTATAATGGCTATTATCCACTCGGTGATTTAGGCCACTCGCCTGCGGCTCGTGGCCGTAAACTTCACCTCGTGAATAATACCCATCATTATACGCTCGTTGAATAATATACTATTAAAGACTTGTGGAATATCATGGTTTTTAACTCACGTTACATCTTTCAGAGATTATTTTTCCAAATTCAGGCTTTGAGGTTCTCTTCTAAATTCAGTTGCAGGTATTTAAAAAAAATCGTGCAATCGGTGGAAATTTGGGGTTTGTAGTGAATTTTCAAACAACGTACAGCGGTTTTTCCCAGTGTGCGAAGTGCCAATCTCTTTTGATGAGATATAATAATAATAATTATTATGGAATGTGCTGTACTTTTTGTATATTACATTTATTTGTATTAATATAGTTTTAGATATGTTGAGAAGTATCTTTTACTGATTATGAGTAAGTAAATGGTTTGTTTGTAGTAGAGGTTCTTACAACAATATTCTGTCAGTGTCACTAGAGGAAATTGCATAATCCTTTTTGATGCTTAAAACAATCATTTTTTAGATTCTGTCACTTTAAAATGCTGTTGTGATGATTTGTGTGTATGTATTATTGATTAATAAATGTACAACACTTTAATTTAATTTGACCTTTCTGTCGCAATAAATCTTTCAGAGATACGTTTCTATTTGTACAAACAATCATATCATTTTAACTCAAATGTTAAAATCCGATAATCGGGTTTTGACAACTGCAGTTATGTGCAGATCACATTCATCATCACGAAAAAAACTATTAAGAAGACAATCCAATCGAAATTGCAATGGTCACATAAATCCTAAAAATCAAATGAGGGCAACACCGCAGTTACAATGCCAATTCAAATAGCAGGTTAACCATGCAAAACGAAAATCTGCCAAATAAATCAGAATCCATCCAGATGAGTACGACTGACAAATACCTAAATAGTCAATAATCGGCTTTCCCAAATTGAATAAAACCGCTAATGTTAATGCACGTGTTGCATTCGATAAAATCGCTGCTTAAACACACTGGAGTAGAGCAGGCAGCAATGTGTCATTGTGTTTGCAGCAAATATACCAGACAATAAAGGGATGAAGCGGTTGTCTGTAATGACTCGAACATAACTCTAAAATGTTTACTTTCAACAAATAAATCGAGTTATCTTTTCAGCTGAAATGTAATACCGTCAAGTTTGACGTTTAACTTCATCGCCAAACAAGACTTAGTATTCGGCCATCCTAATCGTTTAGACTTTTCGTCCTTAGTTGCACCGTCCCTGTAGTTTATGTAGTTTCTTGGGAAAGAAAAATAAAACAATAATTGTTTATTACTATTTTATTTTAAGAGGGTCTGCAATTTGGATTTTAATTTTAAGCTCGAATATACCTTTTACATCCTGCACTATTTAATTTGGTTTTAAGCAGATATTTCTCTGTTCTTAGGCAATTTTTGCTCATATCTCGCTAAAAGTTAGTTATGGTTTATAGTTTTACCTTTCTTAAAGATCTATTAACTTATCTAGGCTATCAAGAGAGCTACTGAAATCACTATCGTCAACCATTCCATCCGAATATTCTTTGAGTTGATCAACTGGTGCTACAACTTTATATTTCTTATATCCATACATTTCTTTTAGTTCAACTATTTCAAAGCTGTTGTTACTGCTGACGGCAGAAATTTTGTATGTGTCTCTTATTCCTGTCTTCCTCTTCGCCTTTTTAGATGTTTGGATGAGTTGACGACGGCTGTTGCTGTGACTGTTGGATTGGATCTAATAATTCACAAACTTTTTTTGGCAATTATTATTTCTTCCATTCTCGCCTTCTTGGATTTTCTTATTTTCTTGCGTGATCAAATTTACACTTTCAAGGTTTTCACCTTGATCTTTTCTCGGTCTTTAGACGCAAATTTATGCTTGCAGGCTCTCCTTTAGGCATGATAATCTGGATCGCTGTCACTACCTATTACGAAAATACGCAAAAAATCTTACTTCTCAACTGTATCTGCTGATTTGTTAAGGACAACGAACTATTCACATATTATAAATAAGTGACAAGTATATATTGTAATGGTATAGTTATGTGACTTTGTGTTTGTATGAACGCCAAATTCAATTTTGAATTTTGTTTTAGTGTAACATGTAAATTTGATTTTAGTGTGATGTTGGTTGTATACCTTTTCCCTGCTAGCTTTAGACTCTCCTTAGTAGTCGGTTCAAATCAAAATATTATTCTTCCGGAAACCATGCACAACTAACAACTCTAAACAACAGATGTTATCAATAAATTAATTTATTAATAGTTTATTTTGTATATCAATATGTATCAAATTAGAAATGTCACACAATATCAAATATTTTGAAGTTTTTCACAATATCTTGAACACTTAAAACAAGAATTTATTTCGATCTGGCTAATTTACTGAAATTACTGTATTACTGGTTGCTTTCTATAAGTACTTTAAATTTTCTCGTATAATTTCTTGTTTCAATATGTTACAAATTATCTCTAATCTTAAGATCTAGAAATTTAAAATTCTTGGCCAAATTTTATATGATGCTTTCTATATAGTTGAATTAAATTTG
This sequence comes from Anoplophora glabripennis, assembly GCF_000390285.2. Classification (NCBI taxonomy): domain Eukaryota; kingdom Metazoa; phylum Arthropoda; class Insecta; order Coleoptera; family Cerambycidae; genus Anoplophora; species Anoplophora glabripennis. The sequence goes on along the minus strand of NW_019416398.1, from coordinate 32,673 downwards.
TTTAAAATGAAAATTTTGAATTTCTGAAAACTTTTAATCGAATTTTAAATTTTAATTTGTGCACAAATTGTCTACGAAAATAAAAGGTACCTTTTTATACGTCTTATTTGTTTAATTCCTTGTCTTTCCTGTCTCAATAGCTTTTTGGACACAGTCTGCTATACCGCTTTCTGACGAATTTCTTGGGACCTGCTACTGCTGTTCCACTTCCACTTTCTCTCTGCTACTGCTACTACTAGGCCGCTTTATTTATCTGGTTTAATGGGACTTGCCTGCTGTTGTTCCTCTTTCTCTCGGAAGCTGCTGTCTTTCCGCTTTTTCTCTGCTGCTGTTGCTGATGTTCCGCTTTCTTTCTGCTGCTACTGCTGGTATTCCGCTCGTGATATATTTGCTTTGTTCACTTTTACACAAATTTTTCTCTGTTCTATATTTGGCTTCTCCTACTTTATTACTTTAATACTCTCTCGATCACTGCTTCTCTTTTCTCTCGTTTGTCAATCTATTTCTGCAACGTCTGACTCTTTTACAAAATTTTTCGTAACTAATCAATAATTAATTCCTTTTTTCCTTTCCAACTACCTTAATTTTTGTTTCACTCATGTTAAGGCCTTTCCACATATCTGATTTTGTTTTTTTTTAAGTGCCGTTTTTCTTTTTTACTCACATCACTTCACTTAAACCTTTGCACTTATACCCTATTCTAGTTTCTTTACAATCACATTTAAATTCTACTTCAAAATATTTCTCATTTTATACTCTTATTTGACTGTTCTATATACTACTTTATTCCCTGTGGATCCCACTTTAATTTTGACATTTCTATGACATATTCCTTTTCTTTAAACCTTAATATCTTTTCCTAATTAGTATTTTACCTTATATTATAACTATTTATGAACACTGACATTTTAACTTTTATTAGATATCTGTCACTTATGAATTTTAATTAATTTTAGTTATGTTTTCTAATAACTTCTTGGCATATACTCTATCTGACCAAAATTATAATTAATTTTATATTTGAATTTTGAAATTTATCCTATTCTAATAATCCGATGATTCCAAATACTTATTCAATACTAACAACATTTTTTTTTATCAAATATTTTCTTAATTTTATAATAACCATTTCAACCATTCTCTTTACCGCTTTGTCTTTAAATAGAAATTTAATTTAAATTTTAATTTGCTCTCTCACATCTGATTTCATCTCAATATATATAAAACAACAATGAGATAAGTAAAGAAAAGTTAGACTTAGATTAAGTTAAATTTATAACAGTTCTCCACTATTACTTTTAACATGCCTGCACGTTTTGTTTGCCAAGCCAAGAATTCAACGCTACCCTTATCCAAATCTCGAAGTTTCCGTCGCCTTGTTTTGTTTACAATTAGAAAACCACATTAACATAGGGAACTCGTATGTCTAGACTAGAGGAAAATAATGAGGATTATCTAAATAAAATAATTTTTATCTATGTTCTAACGTATTTCGCTAGAAATCATTAATCTTTTCTACATGGAATGTTTAAGGAATCAGTACGTAACGCTAGATGTCAGGAAAATATATGTATATTTGTATAAGGTGTATAAACTTTCAAAGTGTAACAAATGTTCATATTCGAGCACTGATTAACTAATTAATCTGAACCTCTACATTCTTATTATTTTTATGAGACTAAGTTGATGTTTAAGTGAACTTAGAGTAAAAACTAGGTTGTTCGAGGCACATGGGGAATAGGGTGTTTTTTGTGTAGGGTCGGCAAATCGATGTATGGTTTTTAAAGCAAAAGAAAAAATATGTAACAGTTACTTGGTAGAGTGTTGTTATGTTGATATTCAGAGTTGTTTTGTGATTCTGGAGGTAAGTGGTGGAAATGTATATAGAGTGGTACTATTTATCCTTTTACAGTGTTAGTGATAAGGCGATTCTTAATTTATGGCAAAATAGGTATGACCCTCTATCTCTTTTTTTACACTGTGTCTTTTTTATCCGTGACAACTATGTTCATTTTCAACGTTTCAGGTCTTTGCTTAGTGGCGAATTCTGTAATTCCTTTTTATTACAAGTTCTCCATAGTGTCAAAAGGGGAACCTCACCTTGAAAAACATTCTTTATATTTATATCCTATTTGAAGTAGATATAGGAGATTAGTATCTAATACTAAATATTTGTTGGTGAACAGCAAATACATAAATGTATTAACTGGTGGAATATATGTCAGTGGGGATATAAAAGAGGCAGGACAGACAATTTTCACCCGTTTTACAATTCAACAATGCGGACTAAAGAATCGGTTTTTTTGGTGGTAATAAACCTGTGATATATCTCCTCCTCTAAGGAGCGCAATTTATCACGGATTTCCTGAAAAATAAGTACAATTTTTTACAGAAAGCAGCAATATAAATTTAAATTTTCCCCAATCGTAAGCGGAACATATTTTCTTAACAACATGTACTGTTCTGCTACATATATGAAAACGCTGAACGTTTTACATAAAGCGTCATTTAAAACTTCCTTTTATTGCCTGATGCCGTGGAGTTGTTATGTCGGCGAACATTTTTATCGTTATAAAACGTAAAATTTTAATGGAAGTCAAAATGTTTTCCCAAAAGTCAATCAATTTTATTACCCAATCAAATTTAATATTGTATTACAACAGACAATCCTTCTAACTATAAAAATACATTATTTATTTTATTAAGTCCTAAGTGTCAAGCACCAAAAATAAGCTCTAGTTTTATTTATTTATTTAATTGTGTTTCCACATGTCACAAGAGAACAGAAGGAACATTTATACTACACTAAAATAGCATATCGAAAATAATACGAGTAATACAAATAAAAGTATAATAGGAGATAATTTAAATTTAATTAAAGTTACTCATAAAAATTGTTCAATTCCATAGGTATATATGATATGTATATTTTTAAATATATATTTTATTATAATCTGCCGCTTTTTTAACGGGTATTAATACACTAATTAAAAAAAAAATATGTTAAATGGAGTCAAATAATGTTCTACAATATCAAAAATTTATATAAGCAAAATATGTTAGCAATACTTATCTAGTAAACAGCAAGCAAATAACAATTATACAAAATAAAAATGAAATATGTCTGAATATAGAATATTAATAGAAAAACATATATCTGACACAGTGACATTGTTAAGTAATATAAACTTTGATCTTCTTAACACGTACAAAATAGCGAATACGTAGGAAATATGGCCACTACACTGTAAAAAAATTTTACTCAAATTTCACTTAATTTTACTCCGTAATGTATCAATTTCTGTTCACACCCGATTGAGTGAAATTTTTACTCTATTCTCTATTAGTATGAGTAGAACTGAGTGTCTATTGCATCAGTAATGAGTGAGTTTTACTCAAATCCGAATTACTGCTAACTATCAATTAATTGAGTGGCTTTTGACTCTATTCTGAGTAAAAAAACCAATTTAGATTTGACTTTTCCTCTAATATGATTTGAATTGAACTCTTATTGAGTAATTTTTTACTCAGACTTGATTTATATTCTTTTTAAATTTTAATTTAAATATAATTGTATTAAAGTCATAAACTACTAAGCTGCCCCAGTGGTTTCTACACAGATCTGTTTAGAGACAGTTTTAGGTCTCGATAAAGGAATTGGTGAACTGATTGGACGATTGGATTGCCGTATCCTATATTGTACGTTACAAATACGTAATTATAGATAACGATTTAACTATCCGTTTATTTAACCAAATATTAATCGAGAGTATTAATATATTGTCTTTAATTATTGTAATTAAGTCACTGCATTTAACTGCAATTTTTACGAGAATAACCAGATAACCCGATACTTGTCCAACTCCAAAGCACACCATACGCCATACTGCCATCTACCAGGCCACGGTCACGAGATAACTTAATGGGACGATGGGAACAGACGAAGACAATGCATCTGGACAGGAAAGAGGGTAGTATCACTCGGTAATGAGGACATTCACTCTGATTTAGGTAAAAATGTACCAAATACGAGACCTATATTTGAGTGAAAGTACTCATTTTTAGTTTAAATATAAATCACAAATGAGTAAAGTGATCAAAATGCCCAATATTGAGTGAAAATGTTCTCAGTAATTTCACTCAGTGGATTCACTGCGGACTTTTCACTCACACCGATTTTCTTACAGTGTACGTAATTTTTACGAAATGTTTAGTAATCTGTTTGTTCCACTAAGATTTATCTTCCAATAAAAATTAATCTTCAAGATCTTAAAAACTCTGCATAAGGTGGTCGAAACTTGAAGTTCTACGATATAAATTAAGGAGGTTCGATACCGAAAAAAAAATGGAAAGAAAGTTTTCAAAATCATTGAAACCTGTTAATAAATATGCCAACTGGCTCGTGTAATAATATCAGATCGATTGATAATATAGTTTTTTTGAAAAATGATATTTAAAAATTATGCTCTTATACACAGGCTCTTATGGGAGTTGGGAAAAAACTTTAATCAAACGTGAATATTGCTCTTAAAAATATACTATATAATTATTCTAGTCGAAAACATAATATGTAGTAATAATTAATATTAAATACATTTTTCGTGATCTAATGCAATATAATAGCAATTTGAAATAAAAATTGAAAGGATTTCTTTTCAAAACGAACAGTATAGATGTTCTGTCATAATCTTCAATTTGACAAGGCGACGTATCACTGGTATCACTATCATACACTGAGCTTTTTTCACTTATTTCTCATCAATCCACATTCTGTTTCATACGCATTTTATATTGCTTTTCAGTCATTACTTTTCCTTTGTATCTTAGATGTTCATTCAGGTTTACGGAATACGCGCAAAGCACAGTTGACAGTAATGACAGTTGACCCAACTTTTACCACCACGCCATGGCAGTGGCAATGATGCCAGATTTCATCCATAATTTTACAAGCTCTTAATGAATAAATAGACACTTTTATTCAAATAAAAAGTTAATTTCCGTGCATTAAACACAAAAAATATATGTATGCTAATATGTGTTGTATAAATTTCATTCGTATATTTATATTTAGTTCGATCAAATTAGTTTATGTAAAGTTGGTACTACAACGAAATTACCGTGTATAAGCATAGGCTTCCCTCCCGCACCACCTGCCCCGCAAGAGATGTATCGAACATCCTTAATGCCTAGGAGGAACATTGAACCACATCCAACAAATCAAAATCATACAAGATCTTTCAAGATGTTATAACCGAATGTTAATTTTGATGTAAGGCAGTTGTTGTGAAACATATTTCTTCATCATTAAACATTAAACTCTACCACAAATAAATATATTTCGAAGGCAAACATTTTTGGACTGATGTTAATAAAGTTTTTTATATCCTTAATTAAATGTGCCGTAAATGTTTGCAGCTTCAAATACATAAAAAAATCTCTAGTTTTCGTATCATGTTCAACCATCAATATCTTAATCTGGGTCAATTATATTTCGCTCACAGCATTTAATTTATCTTATATTAGGGTTAGCGAATGTCTGACAAGAATCTCAAAATAATGAAATTCCCAAAAGGGGCAGAAAAGTTATTAATAAGTACATTCCGGCGGGTTATTCTTACAGTTATTTTTTGAGGAATTTGTCAAAGTTAACGAAACAGTTTATCAGGTTTTACACACTTTTCTCACGTTATATAGTAGGTAAATACTTAGCATATTTTCCTAAATATTTATATTTAGAAAAATGAATTTATAAAGAGCGTGTTCCCTAAATATTTTTTTTACTTCCTTTTTTTCATGTTTTTCGTTATTGTCAAACAATAAATTAAAAATATATCAATTAGTGGTTTAAGCCCAATCAGGGACTGAGCCAAATAAAAGCTTTTTGATTTGATTTGTTTATCTTTTAATCGATATTTTTTCGATATACTTGCAACAAAACGTATTCCACAGTTGACTGCAGACAGTTTATTATGGGGAGACCATGATTTCAGCCCGTCTAATAGCCTAATGGCTGTAACATCTATAAACGACGTTTCCGAAGCCTGCAAGTATTGCGTTTTATCTACCGTGACGAAATAGGATGTCCCACATATTCCGCAAAATAAAATTAAGCCCCTATGAAATATGGGGTACTTTATGGTTGAGCCATTACTCTTAGACGTTAGTCGGTCATTGTACCCCACTCCGATCCTTTTTCGGCCTAACACGGACATTAAAGATTAAGTGGAATTTTTCATATAAAAAATTAAAGTGGGAATCCCCCAACCGCGAATATTATTCACTATGAAAGTGGAATTACATCCTGACATCTCATGACAAGAACTATTTATACTGGATAGTATTTAGATCATTTTCCTACTTCGATTAAATTAAGTGGAATTTAATAATTTTCAAAAATTATTTGTTTACGTTCAAACTTGCATAATTGAGTCATCTCCTTAAAAGAACAAAACATTTTTTATTGACATTGTCAAAATGTTTCACTTCCCAAAATATAGAGCTAATTGATATATTAAGCTTCTCTTTTTTTTTTGCAAATTTAATATTCTCGTTAACTCGAAATCTAGCAATTGGCAAACGCTTTCTTGGACGAAATGTTATAAAGAAATGTTTGAAGATGATTTTTATTGCTTTTTGCGCCCTTATAACATGTATTAATTTTGAACAAGATATCGTATGTCATACTTTAAGTATTAATGAAAAACCATTTCAAAATCAAAATTTTAACTTCCTGTAGCTTTTAGACGAAGCAGTTTTGGAGTTAAGTTGCCTTAAATTAAATTGCTTTATCTGAATAATCTATTGTATCTGAAACTTCCTCTGGAACAAACAGTATCATGTAAACTAATAAGATTTTCCTAAAATATTAAAACAGACAGGCACGAAAGGTTAAAATATAAATTATGCAATTTATGTAAAAAACCAAAATGCCTAATTATTTAAATGATAAAATACTGCAGCAAGTACTAAATTTAGCAATGAAATATTTCAGCAAGTATATATTTTCTGATGACATCTGTATTTATGTGTTTAGATATAAAAATAAGTTGCCAAATTCATTCCCGTACTCTCGAAAACCGCATGAAACTTTTTTAAAGTGGAGGAAATAAATTAATTTACCTGGGACAAATGAATCATTCTTTTATATCAGATGGGTTACAGATTTTATATAATCAAGCTATTGACAAAAACATTCTTCATTTATTTCCCTGGGAAAAAGCGTTACTAAGATCTTTAATTCATGAGAGGACTAAATGGGGATTTGGTTTTAGTTCATAAGTCAAGGTGATTTTGAATTAGATTGAAAACAAAACATGTTAAGTAAAACAATAAGTAATTAAATAGGTCTTAAGTATTAGGCTACAATCCTGTCGTCTGTATGTAAAAAGTTAGGCAAAGTTCATTAAAGTACAGCGCCATTTGAAGTTTCTCATACTCTATAAAATTATTAAATACAATTTAAAAAAATGCATTCCAATTGTGAAATTTTTGATAAAATACTAAAATTATGTATTAATTTTTTTAACTGTTACTTGCTATGTTATTATGAATACAGAATTTGTTGAGATAGAATTTCAAGAAGACTCCTGCGTCACTTTCTTGGAATTAACCGCATTCGACACACGAGGTAGGAAGGCATTGGCGGCGTGGCGTTCATCGTAGCAGCTTGCAGTGCATACTGTATTTTGCAGTTACGAAGTCGTGTTTCTTCGATTCTTTCCTTGGAATTGTATCTCAACAAATATTGTACGGACTGTATCTAATTTATGATGAATTTGTTTAATCCAAGGATATGGTGTGATTGATATGCTAAGACAAATATATCAAACAAATATACTTTTGATTCAAAGATTGCGATTTTTTTCTTCTTTATATGTAGCGTGTTCATAAGACACTATTAAATTGTATAATGGCAATTACATATGTAGTAATGGTGGCTACCATCGACAATAGGATTTTCCTGTTGATATCAAATAACCCCATCGAAACAAACTTAGGAGGAAAATGTTTTGCCTGTACAGCTACTTCTAGCAGTTCTTTTCGAATTGGCGACTTCATTGGAAATTTATCTTCTAGANTATTACAAATTTTATCGTGCGATCGATATTTTTCAAGTTAAGGAGGAAAATAATGATAAAGTATAATTATTGAATTATCTAGTTTGTTATTGACTTTACGACATAAATGTGCATAAATAAAGTTGGAAAGAATTATATTTTCTACAATTTTGATCTCTTAGATTTTTTTGCTACAACCAATATTTAAGGTCCTACGCTTGCGGGAGTTGGTTTCAAAGGAATTGTTTTTGCTCAATATCTCGGCCATTTTCAACTTTACCACAAAAATGGTAAGAACTTAAGTTGTTGCAAATACGATTTCTTACAACTTTCTACAAATTTTATCGTGCGATCGATATTTTTCAAGTTAAGGGGGAAAATAGTGACAAAGTATAATTATTGAATTATCTCGTTTGTTATTGACTTTCCGACATAAATATACATAAACAAAGTTGGAAAGAATTATATTTTCCACAATTTTGATCTCTTTGATTTTTTCGCTATAACCAATATTTAAGGTCCTACGCTTGCGGTAAAGACGCGAGCGTAGGACCTTGCGGGAGTTGGTTTCAAAGGAATTGTTTTTGCTCAAAATCTCGGCCATTTTCAACTTTACAACAAAAATGGTAAGGACTTAAGTTGGTTCAAATACGATTTCCTACAACTTCTTTATCTACAAATTTTATCGTGCGATCGATATTTTTCAAGTTAAGGGGGAAAATAATGACAAAGTATAGTTATTGAATTATCTCGTTTGTTATTGACTTTACGACATAAATATACATAAACAAAGTTGGAAAGAATTATATTTTCTACAATTTTGATCCCTTAGATTTTTTCGCTACTACCAACATTTAAGGTCCTACGCTTGCGGCAAAAGCCGGGGTAGTTTCAGGCGTGTTTTTTTTTACATGGTATCCCCAATAGGCCTAATCCACGTGTCATTGCTTGCAAAATAGTAGCGACTTCTGCCGTCTTCCTCTTTATAAATGTTTCTTGCAAGCGTTAAAGGTGTAAGCCATGTTCTTTTAAAATTTATTTTTTTTGTTTCTTATAAAGTTTGGACCATTCTTGTTCACGGCCAGCTGCCGGTGACGTCAGGCCTATGAAATGTTGATCCCTTGAGTTTAGTTAGGCTTGCCATAGGCGTAGGACCTTAAATGTTGGTAATAGCGAAAAAACAAAGAGATCAAAATTGTAGAAAATATAATTCTTTCCAACTTTGTTTATGTACATTTATGTTGTAAAGTCAATAACAAATGAGATAATTCAATAATTATACTTTGTCACTATTTTCCCAAAAAACGAAAAACAAAAATTTTTCCTTAAATTCAAGATGGCAGCTGATGCAGGGGTGGAATTCAGTCGCGATTCTGAATTTACACTACTATTGACCCTCCCTAAAGGTTAGAACAATAAAATTGTGGTTCCTAATTTTTTCCCGGTTAAGCCGTTTTTTGTCTAACCCGACTGGACTAAGTGTATGTATAAAAACCGAAATGCTAGTTCCACCAGTTGGACAGACAATACCAGTAACACCAGTAATGGTTTGCTGTCAATCATATCTAAAGACAATCGATTAGTCATAGTTCACGCTGGTGGTGAATGGGGTTTTATCCAAAACTGTTGATTTTTAAATCTGAGACCAAATTAGGAGACTACTGCGACGACAGGAACTTGCAAAATGATTACAGAGAAGTTGATTCCAAATCTCCCGTCGAATTGTGTTGTTGTAACTGATAATGCACCATATCATAATATACAAGTGCAGACAGCATCTACCTGTAACTCAAGAAAACCGGATGTGGTAGATTGGCGAATAAGTAAAAATATACTTTTTTTGCTGAATTTGCTTAAGCCACAGCTGTATTTTAATATTAAACATAATAAAACTGTTTACAAATTCGATCGTCTACTAATTAGAAGCTGTGAAAACTCTGACAGAAGAATAATTTTCATCAGTTATTATCGAAGACTGAATGAAATGTTGCCAGCATGTTGTTAAAGATGAGGATAATTACTTGCAAAAGGAGATTCGTGTAAATGTGGTAGTAGAACACTTGATTATAACAGCTTCTGAAAGTGAAAGTTCTAGTGATGAAGATGATTTCGAAAATTTATCAGATAAGGGGTTGTAGTAGGTTACTTAAATATGTACATGTTTCCAAGCTTATACTTTTTTTGTACCAGCGTGTTTATAATTGTACAATATTCAACTTTATTTGTGATTTGTACTCTAGTGCACCGTAAAAATAATAGAAACACATTTTAATCCAAAAAATCTACTTTATATACGTACAGGATGTCCCATAATTAGTTTACAATACTTTAACAGTGGATTCTACGATCAAAAATAAGATTATTTCTTCCTATAAACAAGGGTAGAAAAATACTCCCTAAGGGAACTACGCCCCCTAAAAGAGGTCTCAGGAGATCATATTTTTCGAAATATTTCCAAAACCAGTTAACTTATCATTATGAATTTTGGTATATTGGACACTCAATAAGTGTTCTAACGAACTACACGAAAACTGTTTAAAAATAATTTACTCTTGATTTACTTCGATAAAATGCTTCGTTTTCGAGAAACATCGATTTTAAAGTTTTATTACATAATCTTAAGAATGGAAAAGGAGATTGGTAGGTAGGTATTCCATGAAAACAAACTTTTGTTTACTTTAATTAAATTGACAGATTATTAAACTCAAATTTTTGCCTTCACTTTACGGTGCTGTATTGATATTAAATATCTAAAGAAAAAATTAAAAAATGCAAAATTTTAATAATCGCGAGCTAGCAGACATTTATTTCCTGTAAGGATTTTTTAATGGAAGAGCACTAGCGGCACAAAGGGAATACCAGCGGCGATATCCGAATCAGAGGCAATCTGGACGTAGAATATTTTCTACGGTCCATAGACGATTAACGGAAAATGGATATTTTAAAAAACTGCGCGGTCAAGGAAAGTCACCAAATGATTATAATTTTGAAAATGCCTTAAATCAATTTGATGATCATCTTAATATCAGCATCCGCACAGTGTCAAGAGCCACTAATATTCCACGAACAACAGTACATAATGAAATGTAATGCGGCGGCTACACGACAGCGACTTGCCTGCACGGTATGGTTTGCGCAATAAACACGGAATACTGTGTTGTGGCCACACGATGCAGGTAAGACCCTGCAGGCTGCAGACACTGCAGGCAGCAATCAGTACGTTTCTCAGGAATATGTATCCAAGCGAAGAATTTTTGGTATTATACTGAATTACTAGGATTGGTGATCCCTTCATAAACCGACAAAATACTGTAATGCGCGAATCTATGTACATATGTACAGTGTGTTTCACTTAAAGTCGGGACACCTCCGTATTTAGGAAAAAGGCCTACTTTTTGATATTATATTTTTTGACATGTGATCTTTTCTACGGCCTACTATCATTAAGAAAAGACCCTCAAAAATTAAAAAACATATTAGGCATTTTTTTAAGAAAGAAATGGATAGCATTTTCGATTTGATCACACCTCAAAACTCTAAATACAAAATTTCATTATTATAGCTTTTACAGGGTGTTCACAAAATAGGTGCAAACTTCGAAAAATTCCACGTATTGCAGAGTGTCCTGTATTAAGAGTGGAAAATATTTTCAAGATATTTTTCATAATTTTATTAACCGAAAGTATATCCATGCAGTTTCATTGATTTCACTCATACAGGGTGCTCACAATAGGACAAGCAAATTATATATATTTTTTATTATACCAGAAATGAGTTTCACAACAAAATAATATTTAAATATTACTGTTTTCTGTTAGTCCACATAATTTGGTATGCACTGTTCAATTCGTCTCATCTTATTTCTAATAACTCTCCTCAACTGATGTGGTGTTATTTGTCGACATGTTTGTCTATTACATAAAAATCAAGTGGCGTCAAGTCTGGAGCTCTTGACGGCCACTCAGCTAACGGACTGTTGCGACCTATCCACTTTCTCGGGAAATACTCATTCAACCAATGACGTACCTACTATTACCGCATTATGAATAAGTGCTCCATATAATTGAAGGTAGAGGTTCTGTCTTACATGAAGAGGAAATACATGTACTGAATCCCAGAAATCATTATTTAAAAAATTCATAAAAATCTCGCGTTTAGATTAACGCAAAAAAAGAAGGGCCTAATTATTTGATCACATAAAATCCTGCAAAACACGTTAAATTTTTAATTAAGATTTATGTAATATAATTAGACAAGCATGTCGACAAATAACACTACATCAGTTGAGAAAAGTTATTAAAAATAAGAGGAGACGAATTGAAGAGTGCATGATGGACTAATAGAAAATAGTAATACATATTTAAATATTATTTCGTTGTGAAACTCATTTCTGGTACTTATAATAAAAGATATAGATAATTTGGCTGTCCTATTGTGAGCATCCTGTATGAGTGAAATCAATGAAACTGCATGGATATACCTTCGGTTAATAAAATTATGAAAAAATACCTTGAAAATATTTTTCACTGTTAATACAGGACACTTTGCAATAAGTGAAATGTTTCGAAGTTTGCACCTATTTTGTGAACACCCTGTAAAAGCTATAATAATGAAACTTTGTATTTAGGGTTTTGAGGTGTGATCAAATCGAAAATGCTACCCATTTTTTCTTAAAAAAATGCCTAATATGTTTTTTAATTTTTGAGGGTATTTTCTTAATGATATTAGGCCGTAGAAAAGATCACATGTCAAAAAATATAATATTAAAAATTAGGCCTTTGTGAGTACTACCACATAAAAAAGAATTTTGGAAATCGACTAACGCCATCCTAAATACGGAGGTGTCCCGACTTTAAGTGAAACACAGGGAGATCATATAGAGATTTAAGGTTTTCTGCCGCAATTTCTCTTAACTGAACACCGTGCGCCGTCCACACGCTCAAATTTTACCGTGCAAACCGAATTTGCATAAACAAATTCTTCAGCAAGTCGAAGTTTACGCAAGCCGCGCTTTTTAGTTTGTGCGAGATAACGTTTTGCCGGCCACACGTACGGGCTTTCCGATACAAACTGGTTTGTGCAGGCAAGCGCGCGGTAAAGCCTGTATGTGTGGCCGGCCCATAAGAAACGTGTAAGTATTAAAACTAATCCAAAGTTCTTATTTTAGCTATCGCGAATGGTCACTATCCAAGGCCTTTATCCTTATCATTATTATCAGAGGATACAAGACTTAAGAAATGAATATTTTATGCGTAGGATTGAATTTCCTCAGTGAATCATTTATAATGAAAACTTGATTCCATTGATTCTCTGGACCTATGAGGCAACTTTCACCAGCAATGGAGCTCTTAATTTTCACAATACCCACTATTGAGCTAATGACAATCCGAAGGTAAATCGGCGTAATCATTTCCAACACAGGTTTTCAGTTAATTTGTGGGCGGGGATTATCGGTAATAAATTAATTGGACCTGTTGAAATTCCCAATCGGTTAAACGGTGAAACTTATTTACACTTTTTACAAAATTAATTGATTAATTTATTGGAAGATATTAGAGGACTTTTAGAACGATGGAGCTTCAGCTCAAAATAGTAGGAATATGAAAAACTGGTTGAACATCCAGAAAGGTGTATTGGACCAAGTGGTCCCCTTGTCTGGCCACCTTGTTCACCTGACCTTAATCCTCAAGATTATTACTTATGGGGACATTTAAATAGTGTCGTTTATAACACCGAAGTTGATACTAGAGAAAAATTATTAGAAAAAATAAATTTGGCCTCTAATATGCTAAGGAACAATGAATTTGAAATTCTTCGTGGATCTCATGGAATAAAATGAATGATGAAAATATTGGAATTATTGATTTGAGGCATTTTCAAAATTATTTGGTGGTTTTCCTTGACCACGCAGTTTTCTAAAAGATCCATTTTCCATTAATCGTCTATGGATTGTAAAATATATTCTACGTCCAGTTTGCCTCCGATTCGGCTATCTCTGTTGGTATTTCCTTGGTGCCGCTCGTGCTCTCCCATTACAAAATCCATATACAAAATGAATGTCTTATTTATTATTACTAATATTCTGCATTTTTTCTTTAGATTTTGCTTAATATCCAATGCAACACCGTAAAGTGAAAATAAAAGTTTGAGTGAAATTAATTCAAGTAAACAAACGTTTGTTTTCATGGCCTACCTACCTATTCATGGTATCCTTTTCTATCTTTGATAGTATGTAATAAAACTTTAAAATCTATTCTACGAAGCATTTTATTGAGGTAAAGCAAGAGTACATTTTTTTTGTGAAAAACTCATATCTATTATAGTTTGGTGTTTAAATTTGAAAATATTGACATACAAAAAATTGGGAGCGCATTTTACCCGTGAACCTCCCTGCCTGAGATACCCCTGACTAAAATTTTTAAACAGTTTTCGTGTAGTTCGTTAGAACATTCATCGAGTGGTTTTGAAAAATATGATCTCCTGAGGCCTCTTTTAGGAGTGTGTAGATCCCTTAGGAAGCATCCCTTGTTTATAGGAAAAAATAATCTTATTTTTGATCGTAGAATCTATTGCTAAAGTATTATACACTAGTTATGGGACACCCTGTATATATTTGAATATTCCTAAAATAGTCTTATTCTTTTCTTGGAATTCTATCTCAACAAATATCATACGAACTGTATTTAAATGTACACTGAACTTTTGAACTGCTTTTTTGTATAGATGTTACTTATTATTTATAATAGAGTCAAGATAGATTTTGACTTCGCCAAAATATTACTGGAAAAGAGAACTTTTATTTTTCGCTTTGTAAAGTTGTCAGAAACAACATATAAAAAGTTACCAACTGTAGAGTGTACGCTAAATTATTTATTTAACAAATTAGTTGTAAAATTACAGTTTTTGCAATATATATAAAAAAATATAATTAAAAAAAATAACTGCGCCATTCGAAAGAACAGGAAATTTTACATAAAAAATGTTAATAAAGTTTTTTTCTAAAATGGGAATTGAAGGCTGTAGAATTTTTTTTCTAACGTACGAAAAATGAGACGGGCGACCCCCAAGTATAGCTCTCGAAGAGCGCGCGGCCCCGAGCGCGCTACATTAAATTTGTTATAACTTTTGATCTAATTGATCAAATCGACCTCGCAAAAATTTAAATGAAAGAAGAGTCATCCGGCTATCAAAATTTTATGTCTTTAAACTT
>NW_019416398.1:6648-16613 GCF_000390285.2 Anoplophora glabripennis | reverse complement strand
TTAAAAATACACTTCTGCACGGCACTGGAAACTGGTCCACTGTAAAACCTGACCTCGCACAATGCGACCGGTATGGCGGCGTGATAAAAACGGACAAAAACTTTCGCAAGGAAAGAAATATGTAAATAGAATTTTATCGCACCTATTTTATATCGGCAAATTCAAATGCTTTTGCCTTTATTAATTATTAATAAAATTAATTTGTGTTTTTAAATAATAAAATCATTTGACATACCCGATGTTACAACAATTGTTCAAAATTTTATCCAACGTGTAAACACATTTGGGTCCGTCTTACTCAGTTTCCATGAACAACACAAATGCTGTCTTGTTTCACTATAACACAAATGCTTCACCATTATACAAATGTTGTCTTGCTTCGCCATAAATTAAAACTATATCCATCAACTCCGAGTAGCTATACACGCCAACCAATTTTGACACTAACTAACTAAAAAACTATTGTAAACACCACAGATAACAGGTAAACACTATCGCAACGACGACTGCAAAATCAAATTTCAGTATTCGGAGTGGCTAAGGCCGTGGCTCTCCACGCGTATTGCGAATGACGCTAGAGACTACAGTTGTCCAGCTATGTAGTGGTTGAATGTACTATAACTTCAATAATTTTTTTCTCGGAACCTCCTCTTTTCTTCTCTCTTCTCCTCCTCTTTTCTAAGGATTTTTCAAAATTTTTTTACGATATTGACTCCATTTCTCATGCCGCATCTATTCCCAATTTTTTTTGGATAAGTTGTGAATCACCCTGTATATTACAAATAATCTTCAGTTTGCATTTAAGGTATTTATATTCGTTTTCATTTATGCTAAACCTGTAAATGTATGAGTTTAATATTTATATTTGAATATTGATCCATTTTTAAAATAATTAACGAATAACATAATAAGGGACGTTGATTTTGATTTTGTAATTTTGTATTTAAAATCAGTGTTTTTTTTTCAATTTTATTGGCTTAAAGCAATTTAACATTTTTGGGTTTACCATCATGTGATTTGCATTTAAAAGTAATAAATAATATTTACAATAATATTTTTCCTAAGTTCAATAGATTGTATATAATGCAAATTCTTTCACCGATTGAACAGTAGTACTACGTTTAACACTTCAAATATTCTTTAAGGTACTATTTGTAATTTAAAATCAATAATTGCTAAATAAATTGTTTAAAATAGTCGGCCATATTGGAACAGCCATTTTAAATTTTCATTTTCCTGCATCATGTTCTTGTTTAGCGACCTCAAAAACCCCTGTATTACAAATATAAGCGAGTTTGATTTAAAATCGATAATTGTTAAATAAATAATTGTTTCAAATAGTCGCCCATATTGGATCAGCCATTTTGAATTTTCATTTTCCGACTTCATATTCTTGTTCAGCGACATCGAAAACCCCTATATTGTCAATTTGAAAGAATTGGATTTAAAATTCATTGAATTATTTTAAATGTTCTTAAAAAAACTATTTATTATTGTTTAAACAATTAAAAACAATTAGCGTACAAAAATAAGTTTATAACTTTTTTCTAATACTTATCCAAGTAATTTCAAAAGGTTTTAGGAAAATCAATGCTTCCCATAATTATTTCGAAATAATGCCTAATTTTAAGCTATCTTGACTCCACTATTACTGTTCCTTGTAGGTAAGTAACTGGTAATTTGGATTGAGGTTCAAAACTATAGAAGAGAAATAGGTAACCCTTTGTTACCATTTGTTTCAAATTTAACGCTGCGCCTATTGATACGCGTTCACTTCCGTAGGTATTATAAATTCAAAGAGTAGTGCGGCCCGCAATAATTTATAGAAAAAGCCCCCGGGCTCCGCGAGGGTTTATTAGGGTAAATAACCAGAAAGATTCGTTATCTCCTGACGAGGGATGATAAAACGTCTCCTGCAACTGATACCTCCGAGTTCTATCCTTTAAGTTTTCAAGTTTTAATTTGCAGCGTTTTATTAGAGGAAATTGTGTGTGTCAGATGTCTAGCAGGGCTTTGTCGGCAGGCAAAAAAATAAATATGGGTGTGCTAAAGCAGATGTGCTTTGAAAAGGTGGACTTGCTAGCGTAAAAGCAAAATAATTTGTTCTTTTTATGCGGGAGTTGTGGAACAAGATATTTCGACAAAGGGTAATTTCGCCCGCCGATTACAGTTCCACAAATGAGGGAGCCGTTCGGAGTTTAAAAGAAATTAATGAGAGGATGAAGAATAACTTGGGGATTGGATTTTATTTAAGAAAGCGTGGATGAAATGTTTACAATTGTTTTATGAAAAAGAAGCGAGAGGAAGAGAAAATTTTACACTAATTACATAGCCACACAAAAAAAGAAAAGTAGTCTGTACTTTTCATGCGACATATGTTATCAATAGTATTTTTGCCTCCTGATCACAAATCCGGTGTCAGAATTGAGCTATCACTTCACAGGAATTCCCTAACCTCAAAAAACAAGTCAAAAATAGCAAAAATTCACGAAAAAGTGCTAGGAAAACTTCAAAAATTTTTTTTCTATATTCAAATGTTCATTTATATAGTTAAGACCCCGCCGAACGTGAATTAGCGGTCAGAATTGATGGTTCTTTTTCTAA
Organism: Anoplophora glabripennis; assembly: GCF_000390285.2. NCBI lineage: Eukaryota > Metazoa > Arthropoda > Insecta > Coleoptera > Cerambycidae > Anoplophora > Anoplophora glabripennis. Next base: position 14,009 of record NW_019416398.1, on the reverse strand, counting down.
CCTCAAAAAAACGGGTCAATTAAGGTCAGATATCACTAATTTTCAAAAAATAACAAATTCGCGCCAAATTTGGTATACGGGGTTTTTCGGGGTCGCTGATCACGGATCCGAGGTCAAGATGGCGGATCCAAGATGGCCGACCAAATTTTCAAAAGATAACAGATTCGAATTTGGTAAAAGAGGGTTTCCGAGGTCACTGATCACAAATCCGAGATCAGATTTACAAAGTTCAACCCGTGAATAGATCTTTTACAGAAAAAAGAACAAGATATAGCCGAAAAAAGTAGATTAACACATGATTGGGTACTCAGGTTATAAAGTAGAATATACATAATGAGTTTCGCAATTCTGATCTCGAATACGCAGTCAGCGATCCCGAAAACTCCCGTATAGCAAATTTGCTGCGATTCTGTTATTATTTGAAAATTTGGTCGGCCATCTTGGATCCGCCATCTTGAATTTTGCAAAATTGACCTCGAATCAGTAGTCAGCGACCCCGAAAACCCCCGTACACCAAATCTGCTGTGATTCTGTTATTTTTTTAAAATTTGGTCGGCCATCTTGGATCCGCCATCTTGAATTTTGCAAAATTGACCTCGGATCCGTGATCAGCGACCCAGAAAATCCCTGTATACTAAATTTGGCGTAAATCTGTTATTGTTTGAAAATTCGTGATATCTGACCCGTTTTCTTTGAGGTTAGAAAAAGAACCATTAATGCTGACAGCGGATTCAGGTTGGGCGGGGTCTTAACTATATAAATGAACATTTGAATATAGAGAAAAAAAAATTTTGTATTTTTTCTAGCACTTTTTCATAAATTTTTGCTATTTTTTACCTGTTTTTGAGGTTACGAAATTTCTGTGATGTGATAGCTCAATTCTAACACCGGATTCGTAATCAGGAGGCAACAATACTACAGATAACATATATCGCATGAAAAGTACAGACTACTTTTCTTTTTTTGTGTGGCTGTGTTATTTTTGGGATATTTAAATTTTTAACCACTCCTTTTACGACAATGTGCTATCGAGACAAATGTGTCTATTTGCATAAACATAATCTTAAATAGGAACCTCCATTTTTTATTGCAGATTTGGATTATACGGCTAAAAGTGCCTACGTAGGATTTGTATGAAAAATTTTTTTCAATCAATTTTATTCGATTTCTCCTACCGAGAACATATGCATACAATTTGGAAAATGAACAATCAACATTACTTGATGACTTGAGCTTAGAAGGCGACAGAACATGTGGTTTCAACATGATAGATGTTCAGCACACTATTCGATGGTAACACGTGAAGTACTTGATCGTGATTTTAATGGTCGCTGAATCGGTAAAGCTGCTCCGGTATATCACCAGATCTTACTTCGCCAGATTTTTTGTAGGGCAAAGACAAAGACAAGACAAAGACAATACAAGACAAAGTATACAGACAAGAATCAACAATACGTGATAATATGATGAGCGAATTAGAAATGCTTGTATCGAAATTCGTTGATATCAAGTGTCCAAGATGCTAATTATAATGAAGCCATTTTTTTACAACTCTTTTCTAATTTTCGCTCAACTTTCCAATCGGAAACATGGAGCCGTTTCCAATCACTCTACTCAGGGCGAATTGGTCAAAACTATCGTCCACAGGAAGCAGAAGGTGCAGCGCGTAATACAAATTTCACCTATGTTTCTAAAATTTCTGTCAAAGAAACTCCCAGTTGCCCCAATCATCGAAGTCGTAGAAGCCGCCACCCCCTGAGGCCGAATCACTCCAGTTTCGAATTTCGACAAATAGAATCTGAAAAATTCTAAATTCGATCTGGGGAACCACATATAAAACCACAATACCACACTATACTACAGGTCCATCACCCGTTACAGGTGACTACAATCCAAAGATAGGTAAAATCCAGAGATATAAATTGTCCAGAGCTAAGGGGAACTTCACTATAGTTCCTCTGCGGACTCTTCAAAGTGGGACATCGACCCGCGTACCAGTACTTGTAGTACGACACAAAATACTTATTCATCTACATTATATACAATCAAATATCATACGTCAAACTCATGTAAATAACAGAGTTTAATAAATACACTTTTAAATACTTGTTTTAGTAGTTCAAAACATTGTTAAAAAGTTTAAGAATTTCTGCGCGCACATTGCTCCCGGCCTATATCCCAAACGTTGTCCAATCCTGCGGTGAAGATCCCACGGAATACAAGAAGCTAGAAGGTTAAACTTATAGATACTCACAGGAGCCGTAAACAAGCTCCACGAAACTTCTAATTTTTTAGGAACTCACAGGAGACCTCAAAACCAATGTTAGGCAGGGCAAAGCCACAAAGACGTAATACACAAAACTAGTGCAACTAGGCTCAGCCTCCAAATCCCATCCCGACGGTGTATCTAGAGTGGAAAAAGGCGAAATAAAGTAGATCGTATACCACATTTTTAGTAACCTACCTCGCTTCCGATGCAGGACAATCGGCCGTCCCCTGAGCATCTGTTGAGGTTGGCGTGAGGAAGGAATATTATTTTGTCTGTTTGTCGGCGAGTGGGAGACGAGAGTTCCAGGAGGAATACAGGAGGAGCTCGGAAAAAATGCCGGTTCTCTCCATATTAGAGATAAACCCAGTAATCGCGACGGTGGCCCAGGGCGACCACTAAGGATATTAAATGTCGAGGAGATGATTTTAGATCTCGTCGAAGAAGACCCGCATCGTAGTACCAGAAATATCGCACAGCACCCATATTCAATGTGTTGAAGCGCTTACTCTTGAGGATTACTACGTCGAGGTTTTTGCGAATAGTCGCTTCAGGAACATGCAAGAAATCCTCAATTTACAGCGCAAATACTTTATTAAGTCGAAATGGTGTATGTAACGTCCACAACACTCACAACTGGACTATCGAAAATTACATGAAATACGTGGCGGTGCCTTTCAGCAACAGTTTTGAGTGAGGGCCGAGTGAGGGTACAAGAAAACACTCAAAGAACTTGTATGTTACAATTCATGGCATGGTATCGTATAGCATAGCATCGCATCGAAATACCGTGCAGTGTGCGATAAAACAGGCTCGTTCAGAAAAGTGTCACTTTTTTTAGGTATCTAAAATTGTTATTTAACCTTTTGTATGAAATTTAATGTGCTAACATAAATTAAATAGTAAAATCAGAAGATAGAAAAGAAAATATATTGATAATGACATTAAGACGTTGGTTTTTCATTGCACTGTGTACGGCATAACATAGTGTGTTACATCAATACTTGTAAGTTTGGTATGAAAATCTACGTAAAATGTATACGTGCGGAAGTACAATGCACGGATGCCGGGTCTAAACATTTTCATATCAAACATACTGTACTCACACCGTATGCAGTCTACAGTGTTTATAGAAGACCAACGACAAAATTCATAATTAATTCTCATTATGCTTTACATATCTAGGTAAACTAAAAGATATGTTTATGTTAGTAGCAGCAAACAGGAAGATAATAAATTAAAAGATACGAACGTAAAAGATCATCATCGATATATAGTTGTGGTGTACTACTGAATTTACGCATTTATATACATATAGGTACACGTAATGCAAATATACTTATTTTCAGTCCTGAGGGTAGGATGCACTGTGGCAAAATAGTGAAGTGAATAGGGGACTACACATTTACGCAATTCACTCTGTTATTAGCACTTTGATCTATTTCAGCTTTTAGTGTCCTTGAATTTAGATGCCACGATCAAGACCGTAATAAGGTATGTATTAAAAAATAATTATTAATGTGAGGAACTGATTACAATATTACTGCTGATACTTTGTGATCTCTTTCTGTAATCACTTATGATAGATTTGCGTAAAATAAGTCCAATCTGATGACAATTTGGTGGATGATTTCGATATACAATGGTTGCAATAATGTTCTCGGTGCCACTTTCCACTTAATATTTCAAACTGGACAGCCCTCGTTTTTTGCACCAAGATTATTTGTATTTTCGGTTAGAAGTGATTATTTCGGGTTAGGTATTCTCTTACCGACATTCTAGATGACATTGGACATTTTCTTTGCCTGAGCACCATCAATTGTTGGTTTACATAAAAAAAAACGTAACAGCAGGCGGTTTAACTTCATCAGGGTTTTTTTCTTATCAGTAGATGAATATTTTTTCGTTAGATAGATTTTATACTAACTGTTGGACATTTTCATCTTCTTTACCAAATATATAATACACATAGATTTCTACAGTATTATACTTAACTCCGCAGGGAAGATGTTTCAGTATCAAGCTTTTATAATTATTTTCTAAGACTCGTCCTGATTATACTCTCGGCAGTAGAATTTGTGAATTGATAATTTAAAATGGCTGTCACTTGATTTGTAGTAATTTTTCGAATCTCATTCAGATCAATTCTCGTAAGATGTACTTTGAATTTTGACAGAACTAGCATAATAACATTACAAATTAAACAAATTATTTGCATAAAGCTCTCACAATGTCTCGCAGTCGCTAATTTTGTCATATAGGATCATTGAAATAGATGAAATTGAGGACAGTCTATTTAGGACCACATTTATTAGCAAAACATTAAATTTGATTTATATTAATGTATTTTGTGAATTATTGCATCAATATTATATATTATATAGATACAAGAAGTACCTTTAAGTTTTGCTCATTGGTATTATCGCTACAATACTCTATTTTCGATTTTATTATTTATTATTGTTGCTTAATTATATCATAAATATAAAAATATATCATTGAAAAGAGTTTCCTGCTCATCCTTTTTGCAATAATTATATTCAACATAGTATTTATCTACATATTATTATAACAATGAATAAAAACACAATACTGACACATGTATTTAATTGCTTCCAAATACTAAATTAACATAAAGTGATTCTGGCGATTGTTAGAAGGGATGTGTAATTTGCGAGGGAATTATACAGGGTGTAAGAAGTTTGCGCTGCCTTTACTTCAGCATAAGATAGAGTAATCATAAATGAGCAAAAAAGTTGTGTATTACAGGGGAGTAAGACTCACAGTTTTCAAAATACAGCGAGTATTAATATTGGGGAGTTTCATTACGACGTGACAACAGCGCTTAACCTGCTGATGCACCACGTGTGCACGTGTCAGACTTGTCCTACGAAAAAATGTAAACAACTATTATTGCGAAACATTTAGTAAATTTCAATTGTTTTCCAGTTTTTAAATAAATAAAACAAAACGTATCGATTTTATAGTACGACGGTAGTGTTGTACTTAAATTTTAGCTCGAATTTTAGTAATTATGAATCTATTAAAACAGGAATTTAACTTTGAATCAAATTATGTACCTATTTGAAAAATATGTAATTAAAGTACCGAAAGATTCACGTCGTCCAAATAATCATACGTATTAAAAATAATTTAGGTACTTACCAAAAGCAGAATTCAGTAATTTTTAAACGCACAAGTACAAAACAAGCTACAACATATGCTCAAAATGTCCAACACCATTTTCGATGTACGCACGACACTTTCGAATCCAATTTTCGCGCACTCGCTGGTAAACACCTCAAGAAAAAGAAATAGTGGTATGCAAAAAACACTCCGACATGGTCAAATCCAGATACCAACTGAATTGCGTATTGATGGTTGCTGGACGCCTTAGTACCTCGTATTAATAAACCGCCGCGCCGTTGTCGCATTGCTCGATATGAATTTTATCGAATTTTAAATTTATTACAACACTAATTATTTTCTTCTTCTAACACCTATTATTAAAAGTATTGCCTCAACGACCTTGGAAATTAATACAATCATAATGATTCAATGGATGCATTCTTTAAACTTGTCAATATAAGGCACAGCGCTAATAACCTGCGTGTGACATAATGAACTATATTGTTAACGATTAAACTCTTGCAAATTTCCTTACATTATTTAATTTTTACATAACATCAGTAAAGTTCTTACATTAATTTAAATATAAACAAATAAACTGATTATTTTAATATATTTTTTAATGGATAACGCATCATGTTAATGATCAATACTTGTAAGTTTGGTATGAAAATCTACGTAAAATGTATACGTGCGGAAGTACAATGCACGGATGCCGGGTCTAAACATTTTCATATCAAACATACTGTACTCACACCGTATGCAGTCTACAGTGTTTATAGAGTACCAACGACAAAATTCATAATTAATTCTCATTATGCTTTACATATCTAGGTAAACTAAAAGATATGTTTATGTTAGTAGCAGCAAACAGGAAGATAATAAATTAAAAGATACGAACGTAAAAGATCATCATCGATATATAGTTGTGGTGTACTACTGAATTTACGCATTTATATACATATAGGTACACGTAATGCAAATATACTTATTTTCAGTCCTGAGGGTAGGATGCACTGTGGCAAAATAGTGAAGTGAATAGGGGACTACACATTTACGCAATTCACTCTGTTATTAGCACTTTGATCTATTTCAGCTTTTAGTGTCCTTGAATTTAGATGCCACGATCAAGACCGTAATAAGGTATGTATTAAAAAATAATTATTAATGTGAGGAACTGATTACAATATTACTGCTGATACTTTGTGATCTCTTTCTGTAATCACTTATGATAGATTTGCGTAAAATAAGTCCAATCTGATGACAATTTGGTGGATGATTTCGATATACAATGGTTGCAATAATGTTCTCGGTGCCACTTTCCACTTAATATTTCAAACTGGACAGCCCTCGTTTTTTGCACCAAGATTATTTGTATTTTCGGTTAGAAGTGATTATTTCGGGTTAGGTATTCTCTTACCGACATTCTAGATGACATTGGACATTTTCTTTGCCTGAGCACCATCAATTGTTGGTTTACATAAAAAAAAACGTAACAGCAGGCGGTTTAACTTCATCAGGGTTTTTTTCTTATCAGTAGATGAATATTTTTTCGTTAGATAGATTTTATACTAACTGTTGGACATTTTCATCTTCTTTACCAAATATATAATACACATAGATTTCTACAGTATTATACTTAACTCCGCAGGGAAGATGTTTCAGTATCAAGCTTTTATAATTATTTTCTAAGACTCGTCCTGATTATACTCTCGGCAGTAGAATTTGTGAATTGATAATTTAAAATGGCTGTCACTTGATTTGTAGTAATTTTTCGAATCTCATTCAGATCAATTCTCGTAAGATGTACTTTGAATTTTGACAGAACTAGCATAATAACATTACAAATTAAACAAATTATTTGCATAAAGCTCTCACAATGTCTCGCAGTCGCTAATTTTGTCATATAGGATCATTGAAATAGATGAAATTGAGGACAGTCTATTTAGGACCCCGTGATCAGCGA
>NW_019416398.1:2719-6335 GCF_000390285.2 Anoplophora glabripennis | reverse complement strand
TTTTGGGCGAACTGACAATGAATCCACACCAATCCGTGCGATCGTTAGAGCGTACTACAGGGATCCCTAAGTCGAACATTCATCGGATTTTGCAAAAACATAAATGGCATCCGTACAAAATACATCTTGTGCATTGTTTGAACGAGGATGATCCGGATCGAATAATAAAATTTTGTGATATTATGTCTAACAGAATTACAGAAAATCAAAATATACTTTACAATATCTGCTTCAGTGAGGGTGTACGTTTTTTCTCAATGGTACAGTGAATAGGCATAATATTCGTTATTGGTCGGGTGAAAACCCTCATTGTGTCGCACACTCAGTATCCAGAAAAGCTGAACGTCTGGGCAGGAATACTGGGTAATCACATAGTTGGTCCATTTTTTTAGATGGCACTTTGACTGGAGCCAGCTATTTACGTTTGTTGGATCATATTGATCCCATGATCACAGGAATTCTGGAGAATGATGATCAGCTGGATGAAAATCTTGTGACGTTTGAACAAGACGGAGCTCCACCCCATTTTAAGCAACGAGTTCGGGCTTATTTGGATCAGAATTTTCCAGGACGATGGATAGGTAGGCGTGGGGCTATAGCCAGCTCGGTCACCAGATTTAAGTCCAAAATACTTTTTGCTCTGGGGACATCTCAAATCAGTGGGTTTTGTCAACCCGAAAATCTTGAAGATTTAAGACAACATATTGTAAACTAATGTCGGAATTTAACTCTCTTTGCAAATGGAGATGTTTCGTAGACAGGCTCCATATTTGCCAAGAACAGCTGGGTACACAATTTGAGCATCTATTATAAACAATTTTAAATGTAAAAATACAAAATTCCGAAAATTTAATTTCAATGATTTTTTTATTTTTTTTTTTAAGTTAATACCTCGATCTACGAAGGGGTGACAACTGCAAAATAGGTAATAATGTAAGTCGATGCCTCCCTCAAATTTTTTCAAAACTTCATATTAAACGAAATGTTCAGGTGGAAAGTTTTATATGGGACACCCCGTATACTTACCTGTATCTCCACAGAATGAACAACCATAATAATAACATAATGTACCATCGTCGATGATTTTATCAACTAGGATCATTGAAATTGATGAAATTGGAAATATCGTATTAATAACCACATTGATTAATACCCTTAAGATAATCATTGTCATGTATTATTAGTTCCATTAGTTTAATCACTAAGTAAATTATTGTAACTAGTAATATGTATACTCTGCTTTGAACATCAGTAATCTAATAATAATTGAATTCTACATAAGGATAATTTAATTTAAAACCAGAAACAGAAAATTCTGTTTCACTTGTTTCATTCTGACGGTAATATTACAACGCTATAATGGCATCACTGCTTCTTCATAATATGTTGACATTGTGAAAGGTCAAAAAAAATAGTGCTGTAGAAATTTTAAATTTTCAGAAGGATAACAATTTCCGAAAAAATTTAAAATTGTTACGGCAATGGTCGTTTTAGCTTGTGATTGTATATAAATTATATTTCTAACAAAGCATTTCTATATTTTTGGACTAATTTTCGATTACTTATTTTTATCCATAATTCTACGCAATGGGTACAACTTTTTTTTTAATTTTTACAAAGGGCCAAACTTTAATCATTCCTTAATTGCTTTTCATATTTTATCAAAATGTTATACGAAGTAAAACATTTCCTGGTGGCTAAAGGTTAATACTCTAATTAGATTAAAACTTTCCACTGAAATCTAAAGGTTTCCATTATGCCTATAATAATTTCCAGAGGCAACAGGGAGTTAATATAATTATCATTGTAGGAATTGCTTGAACTAAAATACTTTATTGGTTTCATAAATCTATGCAAATAATGACTTGAATATTGTTACTATAATCGAAATACGACAAGGTAATCGATAATTTCTGTTAATAAGGCGGATTACAGAAATCACAAAAATCAGAATTGTTATAAGTGAGTATTATAGAAAAAGAATATAAAAACACCATTACAGTTTCATGACACTTTAAAGTCGTGATAAGTAAAGAAATCAGTTAAAATGTTGAACAGCTTAGTTGTCTACAAAGTGTAAAGGGATTTACTACCATTTTATTGAAGATATTATACTAAGCTTAACCGTTATCTAAATATTATCTTTAAAATCAAAAGCTGTATTGGACAATCTNCTGGCGACCTTCGCAAGCCTTAATCCTGGACAAGGTGGAGATATCTTAAAAAGGGCAATACCTATCTAGGGCTTACGTAATTTATCCCTTGCAGGGATTAGACACTGTGCGGTATGAGAAATTTTGACATCGCTACAGTTACCGCCTTCAGTACTTCAATTAAGAGATATAAAACGGGAAACCACGGTCTAAGCATGTATAGGTTCACAATTTACATAACCTTGGCTTTAATTATATTGCCCACAGGCTGCAAATGTTGAATTGGCCTTTTAAATTTACGCTTATGGATTGCTTAAATAAGTTTAATCAGTTCAAAATCGCATAAAACACATAAAATTGAAATTTTCTTAAAATCCTTAAATGTTCTGTTAACATTTTTTAAAATATTTCTACTAATACAAGCAACAGTAAAGACACGTATGACGTTTCATAATAGCAGTAGTGATTGGTTTTCATCAGTACCTTACATTTTTGTGTTTTAAATTGTTACGTTTCATTAAATCAGGAATATATAAAATATATAAGTGTGAATATTAACTATTAAATTTGTAGAACTGTTTAGCTATTATTCAAAATAATTAAGAACAATATTAGCACGTAGTTTCGGAGAAAGTATCATTTACAAATTATTACTATTATTTGTTAATATTTATTGGCAATTATTCGTATCTTATGTATTTGGTTTTGAACGCTTTGTTCTGATTGAAAATATTGGTTTCAATGTGTATACAAACTCGCTGCTGTTTTGATTTAAACTCTGCGGTACATTTATTTTATAGAAATAATTATTACATTATACTTAGTCTAAGTTAGGTAAAATAGGTATAATTAAGTATAATTAAATCGTATTCCATTGTATATCATAGGAATAATTCATATTTCTATTTATTCTCTGAAATTATGTTTGTGATTGGCGGATATATCTACCAATAAAACTAAGCCTAGTGATTTGGGAATTTTTCGCTCTCGCTCTCTCGCGAGAAGGCCCGTTTTTTTTGGAAATTTCAACTGTGTGTGTTCGTGGCCGACAAAATTTGTAATTATTTAAATCATCTTGTACAAGGATTAATTTTTGTGGCTAAATATATAGAATTTAGGGATAGCTAGTGCATTGGATGCAGATATTTTTGGTGTAGACCCCGATTTTATGATGTCTTATGAAGGATTAATGACACAACACTGTGTGAAATTCGTTCTTCCCAGGAAAAATACTTAAGGTAGGCTTCAACAAACTTTTATTTCAAATCTCAACACTCCTGCAGAGAATTATTAATATTTATTGTCTAAATCAGATTCTAATGTATCCTTATCATTAGGGCTGATAAGGTCCACATTCGTTTGTCATCGTTGCAGATTAGCCGACTAACTAGTTTTGTAAGGAACCCCTTGTTAAGGGTGAGTAATATAATTCTATTATTAATATCTCATTTTGTTATAAACTT
>NW_019416398.1:0-1260 GCF_000390285.2 Anoplophora glabripennis | reverse complement strand
TTTTCCGCTTTATTGACTAGATTAATTGACAGCATTTTGTAATACGCTTGCGGAAATTAGGGGTACTTATCTGCTTATTTACGGTATACACCTGCTTGTGTGTATTTATGCGCATGCGCCTGAGCTCAAGCGACGCCATTTCGAAGCCTATTGCCTGTCTTTTGCATTTTGCTTAAATAGATTTTATCTCCCTAATCTCTAATCGTTTGCGTAGCTAGTCTCAATATTTGCTTTTGCTATTAATCAAAATACTATTTCAATTTTCAGACAGTATTCAGTAAATATACAATTAACTCAATAAGTGTAAATACGTAAAATAAAATATATTTATCTTGTGTTATACTATTATCGTATTTTATTTATCGTCGACCTCTTTTTGACTATTTTCGGAAGTTTACAGTCAATTATTAGGGTATTTATTCGGCTATAGAAAATTTGTCTTGCGCCCTGTTAACATCTAGAACCACTCCCTCCTCCATTGAGTTAGAAAATACCCGACGTCAGTATGTTTGACCGTGGCATCATAACCTAGTATAAATACGAGTTGTAGGTTACAAAATTACTGGTTTACAAATGGATCAATATGATAGGCCCCAAATTCATCAGGATGTAATCTATGTGATTTTTACTTGCATGAGAACTTAAAAGTATAAGACTAAAGTGAAAACATTTACTAAAGATTTTTCGTTGGTTTTTATACTTCGAATAAACGATACTTTGAAAATTTGCTTACTTCATTGAGTTCCACGTTATGTTAACAGAATAACTCCGTCATATGCAAAAAAACATAATTCATAAAATTTTATATTATGATCCTGTTCTTTGTTCTCTGTACTTTAATAATTTGTAATTGCTTACCTCTGTTATTAAACATTAAACTTTTAGTAAAATCTTATAATAGTGGTAATGTTTTATCAAAGTGAATTAGAAACTTGAACGAAAGACTGCATTTCTCTTATTACTATAAATTATTTCTGCAGTTTGTGTTTTATATTATTTATTCAAATGTAAGATATCTCTTGTAAACTAAACCATAAATATAGGTTGATTTCAGCGAATGGTCGGACTAGTTCTGCCAAACTTTTTTAGTCAAACAATTCGCTGAACGGCCTTTGGTAATTATATTAAAACCTGCCCAATTCCCAATATTCCCAATCAGCTGATTGGGCTGACCAACGAAATATTTGTCCGCTGAACGACTGACCGGTCCGACCATCCGCTGAACACAGACATAATAAAATAAACAACTTTCCGAGAAGC
>NW_019416397.1:597367-605654 GCF_000390285.2 Anoplophora glabripennis | reverse complement strand
ACTCGAATGGAAAGTACAGTAAACTAATATAAAATACTACCATTACTGTTCTTTCATTCTTCTGTAATCTTAATGAAATAATTAATTAATTAATTAATTTTCTTTTAATTTTTAAGGAGTATTCTACTACCCTCATTCTTTTGTCATTTGTTAATTTAATAATTAATTTATAATTAGGCAAACGATGAGTTAATTAATTTAGACAAATGATTAACTAACTGATTAATTGGCATTTCCAGTGGCGGCTGGTGCGTGGGGGGGGGGACTCTGGGGCGCCCCCCCCCCCCCCTACAAATTCTCATAGTAAAATCGCTATTTCAATAATACTTAAAATAAAACTATCCAATTATATTTGATTTTTTCAATATTTTGTACCTAAATTTTTCCACTTTCCTTGGTACGGAAATCAAGAGCTGCCACTGGTAATTTCAAAGAATATACTACCACCCCATTCTTCTGTAACTTGTTAATAAATGACTCAACTAATTAATAATTAGGCAAATGGTTGATAGGTACCTGATAACTGATAAATTTATTGAATTTATATAGCATTTTCAAATATGTTATTGTTCCTTCATACTCTCATAATATTTTTAAAGATATCATTAATTAATTAATTACACAAATCATTAATGAATTAGGCAAATAAATATTTGTATATTATATTAAAATTGCAATACTACCCTCATTCTTCCGCAATATATAATTAATTAATTAATAATTAGGCAAAGGATTTAATTAAATAAGGAACAAGAGTAATTGAATGAATTAATAACTCTTTTTAATGAATATCCCTCATTTTTCTGTAGTTTGTAAATAAATGAATTAGGCAAATGATTAGTTAAATTATTAATTGATTGGATTCATATAGCATATTCAAAGATTATAATATTAATTCTCTTAATATTGATTAATTATATTTACAACGGAACGATTAATTAATTAATTAGGCAAATCGTTAATTCATCAATGAATTAATTAGGTAAATAACTATTTAAACTTACGAAATGTAATTTTTTACTGAATCTATATTAAGTTTTCCAAACATTTACGTGCCAATAATGTCAATTTTATGATTCTTTGTTTGAATTGCGGTAACAACGCAGATTTGGTCCTCGAAGGCTTATCGATTTCCAGTAAAACGCGACCTTCATCAAAAACCATTAAAGGTTGCAATAAGACCCTAACAACTCCTGGCACAGTTCTTTTCGATGGACTTTTCCTGTCGAATAGTCACCCCCCGCTGACAATCTTAAGGGTACAAGAGAGGTTTGTCCTTGAGCATTTACTCTGCTTAGGTCAATATTGTATGATTCTTACAGTTACATTTCTGTTCAAAGTTAACATTATTTGAAGATTACTAAAACAGGAATTTAAAGACGTAGACGTAAAGATAAAGGGTGCTTAAAAAATAGATGAAGACCGTAACTTTGTGTAACAATTTAAATTGAAGTTTTTTTTTTCATTTGGGACACTCTATATGTTTGAAACAAGAACCGAGAACTACGAGCTGGAGTATTGAGAGTTACTTAATTTTACTATAGTTTGGAATCGCATGTAGACATAGAGGGAACCCCGTTCGAAACTTGGGCGAATATAGTTCGAAAGATAAGGAAGTTGTCTTGGGCCCAAACAGCCTCTGTTACGGCTTATCTAAATCTTCATTCACTTAGTGGAGTTCTAGTAGTAGGATGGGCACTTAGAAACCTGATTTCATAGCGTGATTCGCATCCAGAGTAAAACGGAAGTTGGTCAGTGTTTTGGAGGACCAAATACTGGGTAGCTCCAAAAAAGGGGTACCTACAAATGTTGATAACTCCATTTAATGCTTATATTATTATACAGGGTGTTTCAGGATTAAGTCGACAAACTTTAAGGAGATATTCCTCATAAAAAAATAAGAAAAAAATTCATTCAAACAGAATCCAGAAGCACCCTTCCGAAAAATCTATTTTGTCATGAAACTATAAGAGTTAGGAAAAAAGTGAATGTTCACTTTTTATCAATAACAAACTATTCTATCTAAAATCAGTATAATTTTTTATTTTCAGTAGGGCCGTATTAATTTTTTTTTATAATTTAATGTGTCTGTCTTCATTTAGAAGTTATTTAAAAAATTTCTTTTTTTTTTTTAATCTTTAACGCCCTATATTTCGAAAATGAAGCGTCTCTGGAAAAATGTACCTATACTTAATTTTTTTCTTATTTTTTTATGAGGAATATCTCCTTAAAGTTTGTCGACTTAATCCTGAAACACCCTGTACATATAGTAGTTAAAGGTTTTTTTATTTTAGAAGCGGAAATAGTTAAGAAAATAATCAAAACTGAGGTAAAAATCTTTACAAACGTTTTTATAATTTAAACTCACTTTTATCGATCTCAAGGCTTCGATCTAGTTAAACTAACACATTTATATAATAATTATAATGTCAGACAAATCTAGTTGTGTCAAAAATCTATTTTTTATTGGGTCAGAAATATTTCGCTGGTGACTGGTGTTGGTAACTGTGGTGAAAATCTTTGGGAGACTTTGGCTTACCTACCTAAAGTAACTACCTTGTATAGCAGAAAGATCTTTTCTTCAAAAATCGAGTTTTTAGGATTAAATTTACCAAAAAACGCGTGTAGCATATACCTCTGTTGAAAGCTGTCGCATAAATCATTTTTCCCAATTTTCTCCACACTCGTGCACACAAGAGGGCAAACTTTATAATCAACATAAGATAACGGTGCGATCGGGCCATATGGTAGGAAAATATTTGCTCTAGATATTGTACACACTCCTCGATTACACCTTAATGCACACCGAGGTCTAATATGGTAATCGCTTATCGCTGTTTAAAAAATAATAACACCTGCTTGCGTTTGATAAGGCAACACGGGCTTTTCTCTCTGCCGTAAACAGTCATCGATATTTTCGATAAGAAGCGACCTAAAGCTACGGGCAAACATAATTCGTCATTCTGATTACGATATTTACCGAGCTTAAGTTAATACCTGTTTTTGGAATTGATTTGATAAGAGTGGGTTCGATTCAGTTTGTCGTGGATGAAAATCTTACACATCAGCTGAAACAGTATTTAAAACCTTGTAAAATAATCACTTCAACCCAATTCAGTATTACTGATATTATGGAATTTATGTATGTATTAGTTCTCCGTTACCGACATCATGTAAGTGGCCCCACGTTGGGCGCCAACCAAAGGATTTTCGACTTGAGTTGCCAGTAACGAAACAATGAGAAATGGAAAAATTAGATGCAGTGCCAAGCGGCTGTATCTTATACAAACCTAACTTATCCATCTTATGTTTTATTTACACTCAAATTGAGAACTTTCTAGATTTGGCGGATTTACAGATAATATTGTACAAACTTAATAGAATAAAAATTCACAAAAATGGAAACACAGAAGGTTTAAATTGATGAAACAATCTTATACACATGCATTTAATAGATTAAATTAATCTATGCAATTATAAAACAAATTGCTAAGAAAAAACTGGAAATGGGACAAGCTACTGGAAGGCTAAAACGAGTAAAGGAGAATCAAAATAGTGGGTGGATAAAAAAAATCAGGAGTAGAGATGATCAAGTGTGTTAGATGTCAGAATAAATGTCTATAAAAGTAGTTTAAGTTAGCTGAAGGTCGGGATAATTAGTTTTTTTAAATAAAAATCGTGAATTTGCAAAGATCGTGTTGCTTTTCGAAAAAAAAGATTACATTATCAAAAAGAAAGAAACAGAAAATAAATAGTAATAAATTCCTATGGTGAAACTGCAGTAGAAAATATTGAATTAGTAAAAAACTAAGTAAAAATAGAGCTCGCTTCCATGAGAGGAATAGTAGTCTACAAAGATCTAATTAAGAGAAATAACGTTACACAAATATACAGGGTTCTTCACGGTAAGTGGCCTATTAAACGTTTCAATGGAACTAAAGACAATATGACTCTGAAATTTTGTTTACGTGGGTTATCATCTAATCAATGAAAATATGCCATCAACGTAGCACTTCCGGTTACAATGGAAGTAACTGTCAATTTCGCTTTTTTAAATGGAACACCCTACATATGATTGCATTATCGAGACGAAGAATTAAAAATAAGTTAAAAACGTTAAAACTTCCCTGTACCTAAATGTAACCGTTTTCGAGATAATCGGCATTTTATAAAAAAATTTACAGATGTAAGAGTTTCGAAAATTCCTTATATTTTTCTACGTTCTGGGAGGTTTCACTTGCTTTTTGAAATACACAAAGAACATAAGATTCGCTACCTTCCTCTATCAAAATTACCTGAAGAAAATTATACCAAGTGTCCCATTTTCAAGTTAAATTTTAAAAACTTAAAACCGACAAAACTTTTTAAATTCAAATGGAACACCTTGTATTTTTCTCCATCATATTATAGAAAATCAAATTCTCGTTTCAACGATATAGGCATTGTACGGGTTACAGTTTCAATTTTATCAGATATTTGCGGTTTACTTACATTCACAAGAATATTACGTTAAAATATCATCAAATGTGCCTTGAAGGCAGATATCGGAATTGTCATTCAGTATTATACAAGTATCAAGTATTCAACAAGAAAAATGCGGAATAATTATTCTAATGAAAATATTTTGAATTTATTTTATATCCATGAATCAGTATTAGTTGCATTTCTATGATTTGAGATTTTGCAACATTTGAAGAATTGGACGCGAATGAAATTCGGCCAGCTACATAGAATAATAGAGTTCTTTGAAGAACATTGAAATATATATATATTTTTTTCATAATTATATTAATAAAATGCGTTGTTTCACATTTATTACATCTATTAAATAATGAGGGAATATTCAAAGAAGTAATATTTGCTTCAAATGGGATGCTATTATTAGCAATTGCAAGTACAATAAAGAGCAAATAGTTATCCTTTCATTAATAAACAATGAAATGTATAACAACTAAAATTTTAAATTATAATTAAATTCAACTTCATTCCAAATATGTATAATACACACAGGAAAGGTTTAATTGGGAATAAAATTTATTATAGCCGATAAAATCATTTATATGTATTTGATAAATTAAGCATTTTATTAATAAAGCATTTATTTGAGAGACGATACTAAAAATTTAGTTCAGAAAATTTATTATTTGCTGTGGTCTCCCTATGTTTATTATTGGATAAACTACTTTTGACTAAACTACTACTAAATATGATTATTATATTAAATATATTTTGTTTTTGTTATAAAAATATCGGCTTATATACATTTTAGTAAAAATGTCTTACAAACACAACTTTAACAAGAAGTTTTCCAAACATAGACGAAGCTAGTATTCTATAATAAAAGAGTACTTTTTACGTAGATTGTGTGGAAATTTCCAAACCTATCAGTAATAAATATATACGATGTATATTAATAATAAATTATATTACTATGTTAGTTTTATTGTTCTATTGNCAGTATTAGCTGCATTTCTATGATTTGGCATTTTGCAAAATTTGAAGAATTGGATGCGAATGAAATTCGGCCATCTACATACAATAGCGTTCTTTGTAGCACATTGATTTTTTTTCATAATTACATTAATAAAGTGCGTTGTTTCACGTTTGTTGCATCTTTTAAATAATGAAGGGGTATATTTATACAAAAATAATACCTAATAAGATTTCCTTCCATTGGGATACTATTATTAGCAACTGCAAGTACAATAAAGAACAAATAAGCATCCATTCAATAAGAAAACAATGAAATGTAAAGTAACCAAAATTTTAAATTATAGTGTCCTGTCAATTTCATTCCAAATATCATAAAATTAGAATAATGCATTTATTAGTTATTTGAAATTATTTATCTTTGCCATTCTTTAAAAACTTTTACAACATTAAAAATTAGAGAAAAATTCTAAGCAAACCGAAAACATTCCATTAATTTTTTTGTTTTAATTGTAAAATACCAAATCATAGAAATACAGCTAATAATTTTGATTTATGGTGAATGTATATAAATTAAATTCAAAATATCTTCATATTTTTAACGTAATATCCTTGAGATTGTAAACCGCAAAATCTAAGAAAATTGAAATTGCAACCCTTACAATGCCTATATCGTTGATTTTCTATAAAATGATGCACAAGCAGGGTGTTACATTTGAATTTAAAAAGTTTTGTCGGTTTTAAGTTTTCAAAATGTAACGTGAAAAATGGTACGCATAGTATAATTTTTTCAGGTAATTCCGAAAAGCAAGTGAAAGCTCCCAGAATGAATAAAGATATGAGGAATTTTCGAAACGCTTGCATCTGCCAAATTTTTTATAAAATGTCGATTATCTCGAAAACGATTAGATTTTAACATTTTTTACTTATTTTTAATTTATCTTGTCGAAAATTCAATAATATATAGGGTGTTCCATTTAAAATAACGAATAAAACCTCGTAAACAAAATTTCAGGTTCATATTGTCTTTAGTTCCTCTGAAACGTTTAATAGGCCACTTGCTGTGAAAAACCCTGTATATTAACATGTATTTTTATTAATAGAAAAAATTTCATTAAACTCAACATGGGGCTAGCCAAAACAAAAAAGTAATGCAATACAAAAACAAAACTATAATTGTTGATAATAATTAAGAATTCTATGGGGAATATAAGTTTGGGCGCTCAACGTACGGCTAGCCAAAACAAAAAAATAATGCAATACGAAAACAAAACTATAATTGTTGAGAATAATTAAGAATATATATTGTGGCGCTCAACGTGGGGCTAGCCAAAACAAAAAAATAATGCAATACGAAAACAAAACTATAATTGTTGATAATAATTAAGAATTCTATACCTACAGAATATATTTTAAACCGAAAGTCACAATCACTAGTAACAGAAGAAATGGTCTAATAATAGTACACTGAGAGAAGATTTTACTCTTATTCCATATAAAATAAAGTTTGTGTTGACTTTTAATTCACCTCATCTCGCTGAAATTCAAGATATCTAGGAGGCGATCCCTACACCCCTTGCATTTGCATTAAATCAGAGTAGGCCAACGACTCGAACCTACGCACTGCAGGTTGCATACATTACCAGTGACAGCATGTAACGGCGATGGTCGAGACTACACCAACTGGAACGTTACGGCCGTCCAGGCCGTTGTCCGTGTCACTGCTAGTTTGTCAGCGGTCCCACTTATTGCGTATTTTGTGCCGCCGACGAAGGTTTAATTGCCGCCGGTCCAAATCCAGAGGATTACCTATTCTCTGATTGCATTTCCACTAAAAATTCTGGGCTGTCCGTCACTGGGATGGCTATTAGACAGCGTCGGGTTTTAGCGATGGCCAAGCAACTCTCCGTTATCGCGATGCGTTTAGTGAAGGCAGATCTAGTGATCTATTCAAATATGTGTTCATTTGTTTAGATCATCATGTTGATGTTTCTAACTTTTCGGAATATCGAGACAACGAGGAAATAATGTACCCATCTTCTCTTAAGACCCTTGTGGTTTAATTTGTGCAAAACCATACTTATCGTACCAAATTCGACGTTACCTGTTACGTGGGTGTTGTACAATAATGAAAACGTAATATTGACAGTTGGTAGAAGGAAGCGCAAAAACAAACGCTTAGTTGGGGAATTCTGGAAGGAAGCCTAGATAGTTGAAGTGAGAACAGTGTGGACATGGGAGCAAGACGATCGGCGGGCAGTGTGGCAAAATAGTGAAAAATCAAAGTGTTTAACCCGTATTAATTAACAGGTAATATTCTCCAAGTACTTTGTTGTTAATTATTCTATGTAATCTTATGATTGTGATGGTTACAGATGTTTAATGATAATAATTCTTTGTATGTTTAGCCTCCATTGCTTTATGCTCAAGGGCAGATATTTTTCTAAGGTAAAATTGTTACAATTATTACTAAAGATTGCTCATTATTTATTACATGTTAAAATATATATATATATTGTCGTGACTGCCCAGATATTGCAATAACAACTCCTTTGTTTCACATATAACTTGTTTTGTCATGATTACATTGTTCGAAAAACAACTAATAAAGCGTTTCTTGTGCTCACTTTATATCATACGCCTATACGAGCCTTGTTGAATTTACTAACACTTTCGCCCTTGAGGTACGAATCTGAAAAAAAAGAATAATTAAATACAAAAAAAGGATTGCTAAAACAAATCTTCCGAAATGTCAACTCATAGCTGGATTGCCTCCCGTATGGGACTCCAGTACCTTCCGGCCCTGCCGGCTAACTAACACCAAACCTCTTCAGTTTTACTTGGAAGTGTGTATGTC